>NC_139165.1:96968808-97094235 GCF_965202585.1 Thalia democratica
TGCGAGAACTAAAAAAAGTCTAAATTCTCATTTTTTCTATGGGCTTTAGCACCGACCAATTAAACCAAACTCGAAAAAATAAACATAATTTTATTTAGCATTGTCATCATGATAAAAAATAATGCAAAACGTTTTCAATAACAAAGAAACTGATTATTTTTTAAAATCTCGTCTCAGAAGATCTACAAAATAACGAGTGGCAAAAAGTTAAAGAACTTGTGGTAAAAAATCTGTCCCGGCCAAGTTTATCGATGACCTGGTACTTGTCAACATTGTCATTTAAAACAGAGGAAAAAAGTGAACTAGGTCAAAGTTATTTGATAAATTGTAAAAAAAGCTAATCAAAAGTTAATCAGTTTTTAAAAAATAATAAAAGTAGCAATATATGTGACCACTAAAAAACTATAAACCTAAAATAACTACATTGAACTTATTAAGTTAGATTCGGTTTTTTCGTGCACCAAGTCCTAGGGAAAAATATGTTAAGCTCTTTTATTTTTGTTTTTCAATAAACAAAACATTATTGAAATTGCTAATTAATTTATTTCTAAATTGAATATTAAATTTTTTTTAGATTTTTCTTGAGAAATTGGAGCAACTTTAATTGTTTAAGTTTATAAACTTTAGTATAGTTATGATTACCACTTTAACCTTGCCAAAATGTTGTTTACTTGTATTTAATATTTAGTTATGCTTAATCTAAGTTAATAAGGAGGTAAAATATCAATGTTCATAACATGTTTGATAAGCCTTATTTATCAAAATTCCTTTTCGCATCATAATAAAGACATTAGTTTTTTTTTTGATAATATGGAATTAAATTAGTATTTTTAAATAGTTTTAAATTTATAGCAAATAGAAGGAAATAACTTATTCTAAAAAAGAAATTCATTTTGCTTTAAAAAAATTAAATACTATTAACAATAAAAATACTTACTTGTTATAATCTAAAAAAACTACAACAAAATTATATCAACAAACATAAAAACTGCTTATTTTAAGAAAAAACTAGTGTTATTATTTATGATGTTAAGTTTTTCATAAATATATTTACATTTCAATCTGTTGATATATGTAGCCAGCTAAAATCGTTAATAGGAGAAAAATTTCAATAAACAGTATATACTTTTTATTTATTCAGGAAATTTAAATATGTAACTATTTCCAGCAAATTTTGATAAAAGCCAGATGATTAGTTAAAACTTATAAATACATACGCAAAGAAGTTAGTTAAAAACTACTTAAAACAATTTTTTTTATAAATTTTTCTAAAGATTGAAATCAGCTTAAAAAATTTAGAAGAAGTGATGCCCGTAACAACATTCTTACCGGTCATACTCATGAGTATTTCTACTTTTATTGCTTTGAATAAAACAAACAAAAACAAAAAATGTGTCGAATTGAAGATGTTTTGCTACCTTACCACTGATTAAACCACACTCGGTGATATGTTATTACCACCCAGTATGGGCTTAATCAAGGGCATGATACAAAGTGTATTGACACTTTAGTGACTGTAATGGGGATCGAACCCACAACTGCTGGTTTACTAGCACAACGACCTAACTGACAAAGCTAAGCTGCCACTTATGAACCAACACCTAAATGAGCTTATAAACTCAGTAGCTTATACTATTAAGAAAGAACTGAGCCAGGGGAGAAAATTTTAAGCTAAAGTTCATGTATGTCACAAAATAACAAGTATAGTTTAAGTGTACAGTATATATGTTAGCATGCACTTAAAAGAAAAAGTTTTGTGAATATTGTGTACATTAGAAGATTAAAAATGTATCATCCAAAAACTGAAAACACAGTATATTACAGCTTATAAAAACAAACAAAACCTGATGTTTACTTTTTAAATACTACTTTAGAGATACTAAATTTTAAAAACATTACTAAATAGAGAAAGTTTATAGTACAGACAAATTAAGAATAAACTAGAGTAGCATTTATTTTTGAAAACTAAGTATAAGTTAAAATCTAACATAACAAGAAGGAAAAATTGAAACAACTATATAGTACAACTATTATATATATATATATATATATGTATCTATCTAAATAAATATCGATAGAAAGTCTTAGCAGATGTCTTATCTAACCTTTTTTTAACAAAAACTGAAAACTATTAATCTAATTACTATTTAATAAAATTACTATAAATTGTTTAACTTTTTAATAGTATCTGTGTTATGTCAAAGTTGTTGTTTTTGAAGTACTGCCAGTTTACTAAAAACATTTTTTTTAGAATAAGAACTGTTCAAAAATACAACTAAATAAGCAATAATAGATGACCATGGAATATTTTTACAGTATAGAAATTAAATAAGTGCAAATTTTAAAAACAGAAAAATTAGTATATATAAAAATGCTTCGAGTGAATTAAAACTAACTAAGACCGGAATTAACTAAAATCAATTAGTTACAAAAGCTAAAAATTTTCATTTTTATTAGTATTTCATTTCCAAGTAATTAAAACGTCAATAACTTTCAAGTAAAAAGTTTTAATATTTAATACACTATTTTAAAGTTTGATCAGTTTATTTGCACATAAAATGTTCTGTTTCTACTTGGTCAACTTTATCTGAAATATCAGCAGCTTTTTAAACTTTAAAACCAGCCTTAAATTTAGAAATTTATTTTTTAATGATGCAGAAACTAATTATTAAGAAAAAAAAAAAACTAATGATATCACCTGGATTATTAGACTACAAGCTTTTGGTTGAATAAATGATGAAATACAATAGTTCATCTAACAAAAGAAATCTATTTTGTTTTAAGTTTTAGTTTTAAGTTTGTTTTTAACAAAATTATTTTTGAATGATTTAATCTTTTATGCTTTGACTGTTAAATTTATGAGAAAGTTTAAATGCCTTATTTATTTCTGAAAACAGAATAAAAACTCCATTTAAATAATCTTTAGTGTTTTTCTTTTTATGAGGGTATTTCTTTATTGTTACAATAAACAACTAACATAATTTATAAAAGCAAAAGAAAAATAATAAAATGTTTTTTATTTATTTTTTTATAAAGTAACTTAAATTCTAAAATCTTACTGACTTGTACTTAAATAGTTTGTTAGTCATCATATAAAGCTCATCACCATGGTCAATAGGCCATAGGTGTTAAACTACATTTTCGTCATTCAGATAACACTATTTATTTTACAACTTTAAAATTTAAAAAATTTTTCAACAATCAGTAAAACTTATACTTTTAAAATTATCTACAGAAACTGTTAGGAATAAATGAAACAGAAAAGTATAAATTTAATATTATCTAAACTTTTGTCAGTATAAAAATATATTTTTTGGTTTTTATTTAAAAATCAAACTAATTAAATTGTTAAAATCATAATTTATCTTAACAAGCATTAATTTTAAAATGTTAAAAGTATCTTCTTTCAAAAAACTATTTTTACAAATTTTTTTAAAGATTATTTTATATAGCCGTAGCTGTATACTGATGTCTCGATATATTTAACTAATTATGGTACCAAAAAAAAGTCTATATTTATCTAAAATTATATATTTAAATTTAATTAGTAACTTTACGTACTTTTATGTATTACTATCTGATTCTTACAAAAGCTAAATCAAAGTTTTGGATAAGATATACAACAATTAAGTGTAATTATTTTTCTCTTTGTTTATAACTTATAATTTTGAACAATGTTAATAGTTTGAGTTTTCTAATATACATGTTTAATTCTAACAAAACTGAACAAAAAAAATGTGTCGAATTGAAGATGTTTTGCTACCTTACTCGTGATTAAGGCAAACTCGGTGATATGTTATTACCACCCAGTATGGGCTTAATCAAGGGCATGATACAAAGTGTATTGACACTTAAGTGGCTGTCATGGGGATCGAACCCACAACTGCTGGTTTACCAGCACAACGACTTTAATTTTTACTTTTTTTTGTGTCGCAGGTCACCTCGGAACTCACTGTGTTTCAGACCTAATAATTTTTACTTTTTTTTTCAAACCGAAAACGCCAAAATGTTTCTACTGTAAGCGATTTTTACTTTTTTTAATCAACGAAAAACACCAAAATTTCAAATTTTCAAAGTCCGAAAACAAAAATTTTCCCACCCAAATTTGGTACCAAAAATGACCTCTACCGGACCAAAACCAGTGTTTCCGCACTCCCACGGGACCCCGAAAACGGGTTTTCCCGCGCCCCTCCCCCCTAAAATTTTCCCGGCACCGTTTGTTGGACCGTCGATTCGCGCTGCACCTCATTATATTTTTGCACTTTTTTGTTAAAATACGATGTTTGCGCTGAAAATACGTAAAATTGCTACTTTCGCCCTACTTTCGATGAAATATTTTTACTTTTTTTAAAGCCTGAAACGGTTAATCTAGGTAAAGGGCGGAGGCCAGGGTCGGTTTTACTTTTTTTTTAAAGCCCGTCACACTGAATTCCGGTAAGTGTCCTACGACCGTTTCGTTTTTACTTTTTTTTAGTCGCCAGCCACACCTCTTCAGGCGTGTGTACGACTTTAATTTTTACTTTTTTTTGTGTCGCAGGTCACCTCGGAACTCACTGTGTTTCAGACCTAATAATTTTTACTTTTTTTTTCAAATCGAAAACGCCAAAATGTTTCTACTGTAAGCGATTTTTACTTTTTTTAATCAACGAAAAACACCAAAATTTCAAATTTTCAAAGTCCGAAAACAAAAATTTTCCCACCCAAATTTGGTACCAAAAATGACCTCTACCGGACCAAAACCAGTGTTTTCGCACTCCCACGGGACCCCGAAAACGGGTTTTCCCGCGCCCCTCCCCCCTAAAATTTTCCCGGCACCGTTTGTTGGACCGTCGATTCGCGCTGCACCCCATTATATTTTTGCACTTTTTTGTTAAAATACGATGTTTGCGCTGAAAATACGTAAAATTGCTACTTTCGCCCTACTTTCAATGAAATATTTTTACTTTTTTTAAAGCCTGAAACGGTTAATCTAGGTAAAGGGCGGAGGCCAGGGTCGGTTTTACTTTTTTTTTAAAGCCCGTCACACTGAATTCCGGTAAGTGTCCTACGACCGTTTCGTTTTTACTTTTTTTTTATTCGCCCGCCACACCTCTTCAGGCGTGTGTACGACTTTAATTTTTACTTTTTTTTGTGTCGCAGGTCACCTCGGAACTCACTGTGTTTCAGACCTAATAATTTTTACTTTTTTTTTCAAACCGAAAACGCCAAAATGTTTCTACTGTAAGCGATTTTTACTTTTTTTAATCAACGAAAAACACCAAAATTTCAAATTTTCAAAGTCCGAAAACAAAAATTTTCCCACCCAAATTTGGTACCAAAAATGACCTCTACCGGACCAAAACCAGTGTTTTCGCACTCCCACGGGACCCCGAAAACGGGTTTTCCCGCGCCCCTCCCCCCTAAAATTTTCCCGGCACCGTTTGTTGGACCGTCGATTCGCGCTGCACCTCATTATATTTTTGCACTTTTTTGTTAAAATACGATGTTTGCGCTGAAAATACGTAAAATTGCTACTTTCGCCCTACTTTCGATGAAATATTTTTACTTTTTTTAAAGCCTGAAACGGTTAATCTAGGTAAAGGGCGGAGGCCAGGGTCGGTTTTACTTTTTTTTTAAAGCCCGTCACACTGAATTCCGGTAAGTGTCCTACGACCGTTTCGTTTTTACTTTTTTTTTATTCGCCCGCCACACCTCTTCAGGCGTGTGTACGACTTTAATTTTTACTTTTTTTTGTGTCGCAGGTCACCTCGGAACTCACTGTGTTTCAGACCTAATAATTTTTACTTTTTTTTTCAAACCGAAAACGCCAAAATGTTTCTACTGTAAGCGATTTTTACTTTTTTTAATCAACGAAAAACACCAAAATTTCAAATTTTCAAAGTCCGAAAACAAAAATTTTCCCACCCAAATTTGGTACCAAAAATGACCTCTACCGGACCAAAACCAGTGTTTTCGCACTCCCACGGGACCCCGAAAACGGGTTTTCCCGCGCCCCTCCCCCCTAAAATTTTCCCGGCACCGTTTGTTGGACCGTCGATTCGCGCTGCACCCCATTATATTTTTGCACTTTTTTGTTAAAATACGATGTTTGCGCTGAAAATACGTAAAATTGCTACTTTCGCCCTACTTTCAATGAAATATTTTTACTTTTTTTAAAGCCTGAAACGGTTAATCTAGGTAAAGGGCGGAGGCCAGGGTCGGTTTTACTTTTTTTTTAAAGCCCGTCACACTGAATTCCGGTAAGTGTCCTACGACCGTTTCGTTTTTACTTTTTTTTAGTCGCCAGCCACACCTCTTCAGGCGTGTGTACGACTTTAATTTTTACTTTTTTTTGTGTCGCAGGTCACCTAGGAACTCACTGTGTTTCAGACCTAATAATAAGTGTTTCTATTGTAAGCAGTTTTTACTTTTTTCAAGCAACGAAAACGTCAAAAATTCGACTTTTCAAAGTCCGGAAACAAAAATTTTCCTATCCAAATTTTATTTTTTGCATAGTTCAAAATTACGTAAAAATAAATACAAACAATATTATATAAAACAAATGAGTCTTGTATTTCAGTCAGAATGAAAAAAAAACTGTAATTTACTTACTACTAATAAATCTAATAAAAACTATAATAGGCTCTATAAAATTAAAGAAGCTTTCTTATAAATTACATAATAACATTCAATTAGTTATTCTATATTTTTTTTGTAAATAAATGCTATTAGTATACACACAAACTTATACAGTTTTTTTCTTTTGAAGTCAGCTCTTATTAATGCATGAAGTTTTGTTTTAGTATAAAAGAAAACATTTTGTAATGGTAAAGAGTACTTTGGAGATGATTGCTGTATAAATTAATTGACCCACAAAAATCTCATACTATCCATTTTTGATGTTTACATGGCACTTAAAATATTTCTGAATGGATTTTTATATTGATATGCATATTTTTAAAAGAATTTTAACAACTTTTCATGTTTTATGACATCATAATTCACAAATGAGCATATTTTTGTAATATTGTGCCTTATGCAAATTCAAAATGCAATTTAATCCCTACAGTTCATACGAAAATGAGTCAAATTAGTTTTTCCTTAAGCTATGCAGCATAATTATTACATCACATCTATAAAAATTTATTAAACACTGCACTGTTTAAACATTCAAGTCAAATTTAATAAAGGGCTTCTTTTAGTTTGCAACATTTAACATAAGCAAGGTGTTTTTTTATTTCAGTTTGTTTAAATAGTTTAATTCAATAATAGTTAAATTTTTTTAAAAACTTTAAATTTAACTTGAAGCGGTTTAATTTAGAATATTACCATTAAAGTGTCAGTTCGTATATTATTGTAGATCTACACTTTAATATAATAAAAAATTAATTGCAGTTATGACTCGGTTTTTCATTTCCATAGTATCATATTGCTTTTATAAAGCTTTCTAATATAACATATATATTATTAAATTCCATCATAACATATATGAACTTCAATCAATATAAGGCATGCTTTTCATGTATTTAAAAAACATTTATTGTAAAATTTTTTGGTTAAACTTAATATAAATTTCAAAACATACCTTTTCAGTCTGCAAATCCCTTGAGCAATGACTAACGATTCATGGATTGTGTTGGTTTTCCACGAACTGTTTCAGTTTTCCACTCGAAAAGCTCCAAGATTCTTACGGGTATGTCAATATCCAAAGGTGCTACTACTGGTCAACCTGATAAAAGAAAAGTATAGGAATTGTACGTTTTGGACTAAATTATGTTCAAAAAAACCAGTACGTCACAAAACGTTAAATGTGAATTATACTGTAAAAAAAACAGTGTATGAGCATTATAAATAATCAGATTTTTTTTTCTAGATATGTTATATGTTTCATGTGTGTATTTTAAAAACTTTAAAACAACTGCTTTAATTTTTTAGGATGTAAAAACTACAATTTATTTAATTTTTTTAATATCTAATTATGTGTAATGAGATTAAACATTTTTTTAAACCCTTTAAATAAAGGGTTTTTGGTGCTTTTATTAGCTAGGCAGACTGTAGAGTTATTAAAATGTTTGACAGTATTTTATTATTAGTTATTAACTAAACAGATCGCTCATCATTAAACGGTAAAATTATAAATAAACAAAATAAATAAGTAGTTATTTCATTTAGAAATAAAAATATTCTTTTATTTTTATGTGTATAATAATAAAATTTTACTTTTTGTGATTAAATCTTGTTGAGTCAAACAGTTTTATGTTCCTAAAAAACAAGCAAAAAGTAACAGTATAAACTTTTTAGTTAAATGATTGTATTTAAATTTTAGTTGCTTAACTACTTGATATACTATACAACATAATACAGTTATTTATACACAAAATAATTAAATACAACAAATAAAAAGTATTAAGAATCATAAAAAATAACTGTTTTTAAAAGTGCCTGGCTTGGTTTAGGTAAGTATTATAATTTAATGCTAAAAAGATAAATATTGTATTTTGAATAAAACCTACCATCTATAGACAAGGAAACTTTATGTATAAAATAGTTTACTGTCAGTTTTTTGTGTCTATTTTCATCAAAATTTTATAACAAACCATTTTATAAAGCCTCCTTGAGCACCAGTAATGACATGTTGGAAATGTATCTTTTAAAGAGCTTATTCAGTAAGCTTTACATGTTTGTACTAAATGGTTGTTTATCCATGTCCTAAGTAAAAGAGTATTTATATTAGAATGTTATTGGTGTTTATATCATAAAATTGTGTACTAATTATAAACTTTCAAAATAGTTTAAGCTTTTTCTTCAAAATACATTTTATTTATAAACTGTCTATTGATCATTAAAAAATTATTCCTCTTAAATAATAACAATGCATAAACTTATTAAATTTATTGCAATCGTATAAAGAATGAAACATCTCAATTAAAGAAATAAGGGTTGATCTAGTTATCAATTGTATGTTTGAACAACTAGTAATTAACAGTTGTAAAAGTTTATATAAATTAATCAACTGACAAGAAATTTAACACAAATGACATTTTAACTTTGTTATAGTGCTAAAAAATAACTGGTTGCTTTTTATTAATGTAAAAAAAAGTTAGATTTATTGTGTGATTAATCAGTTAATTTTCTTTTAATAAAAACAGTTTGTTTCTACTAAACTGACAAGTATTATGTCAACATTTTGATTCCAAATATTGAGGTTAAAGATTTCAGTCTACAATAACTAAAAGATGATGGACAAAAGTTATTTTGTTAGAAATATTTTTAAAAAAAGTTAGGATAATCTAAGAACAGAATAACAATTTAAAACAAACAAAAATTTAAAACTACAAAAGAATTGTAGTCAGCAACTACAATTCTTTAAGCTTTTTATACAATGACAATTTTGATACTTTCATAACTTTATGTTCTGCTATACTGAAGTTTATTAGTAAGCATTGTTTAACTAAACTTTCTTCTATGAAAAATAAAATTAAAATATTAATAATTTAAAGATGAGCTTTGTTTGTTATACCTAAAGTTTTTCTTTGGAAACTTATAAATTTTTCAGTAAACTTTAAATGGTAGTTATTAAACAATATTGAAAAAAGGTCGTATTTAACAATAGTAAACTCTATGGCTCTATAAACAATAAAATAAATACACTTTTTACCATTTTTATTAACTATTATAAAGGGTAAATAATTATGAAACAAACATAGTTTACATTTTGACTAAAAATAAGCGTTGCCACTCATTGATTCAAAAAGTTGTCCTGAGTGATAAAAAACTATCTTTAATGACCTTAAACTGTCTTAAGTCATGTTGAATATTTTTTTAAATAGACTAACCAATATGAAATACTTTATTAGCTTCAAAAAATCAAACTCTTTAACAGAAATGGTTATAAAAATAAATGTTGAAAATAAGTAAATTTAATCACACCCAAAATCTACAAAACAATGGTCTTAGAATTTTAAAAACTAGAAAAATATTTTTGATTTTTTTTTAATTCAATCTGTCCTGAGTTATCCAGAGTTGTCCTTATTCATTCTAAGATTTTATTATTTTGAATACCATGAGTTTGTGGTAACCCCAGTAATAAGTAAATATTTATTTATAAAATAGTGGTAATCAATTCAACCTGAAACTGGATTTATTTACTTTATTTTTATAATGACGGAGTTCATAGTTGTGATAGGTTTGTATTTAAAAATTTTAATACCATAAAGTATTAAATCAAACTTCTTTGAGATTAAATAAATTTAATTACTAATAAAGTTCCATTAAAGCTCAATATTGCTTACTGAACTTATTACAACTATTATTAAAACTTTGAATTATGATTTATTGCGTTTTTACTGCAATCTTTATACAAGGCTACTACCTAATTTACATTATCAATACTTTTAGAATATATGCAAAATTTAAAAAACTTTTGTACCTTTGAAAAAAGTCTACAAAATTTTCATTTAAGTATTTAAATATTTAAATGTTTTTGAACAAAAGGTTAAATCTTAATTTGTATTTTCAGGTTGCTTTTATCATAGAAAAACTGCTGAGCTACTAAGTCATAAGTAAAAAGTTTCTTTTCAGCTTGGTTATTATATTCAATCTAAAAAATAACAGTTGGTTTACATCTTAGAATTTAAAACTACTTTTGATATGTATGTAATAAATTTAGGAAGATTTTAATTGGTACCATATGGAGAGATAAACTAAATCAGTTACATTTAACCATTTAAATATATTTTAATATATTCTAAAGATTTTGTTTCAAAGTCTCTATAACTAATTTTAATTAAAAAGAATAATCATGATAAAACTTAAATTCAAATTGTTGTAAAAAACACTTGTCTTATCTTTTGAACCTTGATCTAACCTGCTATATCAAAAATTTAATAAAAGTAACTTATACTTAATCCACTTTAATCAAAAATTACCAGAAACACATTTATCCATAACTGATATTAAGAATTTGATTGTTAAAAAAATTAAATTTAGATACTTACTTAACTGAAAAGAAAGGAAACAAAATATTATAAAACTTAATATTGACTAACCAGTGTGCCTTGATATTTTTTTTCTTTAGCTATACATTTACACTTAATTAATAAAAATTAGTAATTAGTATTTTTTAAAAAGACTACATTTTATTATTACATTTATTTTTTTAACAATTATATACAAGATTAAATAAACTTAACAATGAAAATGAATAATTTTATTGACCAGCAATTAATTACTGGGTTTTCAATTGGTTCTGAGAAGTTCCTGTGAGATTTTCACAAGTTCAAGATTTTAGATGTATTTTTAATATATAACTAATTTAATTTTAAAAAGGATGTTATAAATAGCATAACATTGATATAGATACAGTAAAGCTACTCTAAATATGTTTTTAAATATAAAAAATATATAATGATAATAATATCTATATAATGTACTTTTAGTGTGGAGTCAAAATTTCATTACTTTACATGTAAAAGTTGTAAAAATCCAGCATGTTTTTTAAATTGTCAAGCTTTAGGTTTATAAAGTTTTTTTGCAGCTCTGTAATTATCATAAAATAAAGAAAATTAGATATGTTATATACTTTAAATGTTTTAAATAACTTCATAGAAAAATAGTCTGAGTTTTAACAAAAATTAAACTATCTCTGCTTGGACTGAGTTTCTTAAAGATCATATTTGAGTTAGTCTATATCAGCTTAAGTTTAAAAAAACAATTAGTTACCTTGGGTATGCTGACTGTTTGGTATTCCTGTTAAAAACACCTTAAGTGACTTGATATTTAAAAATGAACACAAGGATTTTTCAGAAATCATGATTTAAAACAAAAAAGTGAGGACACATTTTAAAACTCAAAAGCCAGTGTTTACCAATTAGATAAAATGTTATATACTACTTTATCTACTACAAATAGTGAATAAAAACTTTAATAGTCAGTTCTACATGACATATTACCATATTAACTCTTTGAGTGATAAAAAATTGTTTAAGCTATTTAAACTGAAAGAAAAGATATAAAAACTTCTACATACATTGACTTGAATGTTTTCTTATTAATTTAAACAATATTTTCAATAACAAAAACATACTTAAGTTCCAGAAGGTAATGCAAAGGATCAATCAAAGTCCATATAAATAACCAAATAGAAGAGCTTCATATTCTTTGTATATTAGTAATGTTGTTTTCTAAATACAAAGTTTATTGTTACAATGTAAACAAAGTCCATTTTGTGTTTAACATTCGTGTAAACAAAAATGCTATTTGATCAAATACCAGGGACTGAATATTGAAGTCGTTAGACAATCTTAATTCTTTTAGAGGTATAAATACATTTAAGATTTTAAATCAACTTATGTTAGTAATCAGTTTAAACAAATAAAGATTGGTTATTAAATAATTATTCAATAAAATAATTTATTTTAAACGTAAATTTATACTATAAACTCAGAGAGTTAACAAAATTAATACTTTAACATGAATAAAAAATTATCGTACAATAAAATACTATTGCAAACTTAGTGAGTTTAATAAAATAAAACTTCAAAATTATAATTAAAAGAAAAATGAGAAATATTTGCAATTTATAACTTCATGAATCTTTTAGTTTTCTTTTATACTTGAATAAACTTTTGCCATTTTTTACGTTCATTGAGACGTGTCTGCTAGAAAGTAAATACAGAAATGTTGTTGGATTGTTAAATTATAATTTTTAAACTTTAAGTTTATATCAAAAATTTTTTGCTTAATTTATTTAACAAGTAAATTAGAAGTAGTAGAATAAAAAAAAATAAACACTTTTAAAACTTGAACAGTTTTATTATATCTTTTAAAGATTACTTTTAAAGTTTAAAAGCTGTTTCAAGGCGAAGTTTAAAAGGACAAGTTAGTATTCAATAATTGCTTAATATAAAATCGTTTTACAAACTAAAATGCTTTATTTTAGCAAAAATATAGTATGTTACTAAAACCTAAGATAAGATTCTATATTAAAACAGTAAGTATTATGATACTTTTTTTTCTCTTACCAGTCTGCAAAAATAAGCAAATCTTTAAAAAGTACACCTAAAAGATGTTATTTCATATATATTTAAAAAATAAGCATAATATAGTTAGTAAAAAGTATTATTTTATTTTCTACAGCTTCTTAAAAGGTGTAAAGAACTTAAACAAAACCAAAGTTATAATACTAAAACTACTTAAACATTAGATACAATTCAAAACACTTTTCAACACAATTCAAAACAAAAAAAATGGGAATAAATAGTTGGTCTCTTTAGAAGTACAAGTTTTCTAGTTGCTTAAAAGCTAAGGTAGGTATCAACAAAACTCATGTCGACAAAACACTTTTAATCTTAATTATAGATGTTTATTTATAGTTATATTGTAAGTCTATAAACTATAATGGTTTTATTTTGAACTCTGAAAATATCAACTAGTTATTCTAATCGGTTTAAAACAAAGTATAAACACGAGTTTCAAATAAGTTAAATTTATCAATTTTATAACTAATGTTTAAAAGTAGTCAGATCTATCAACCACACAAATAACGTCATCACTATAAATTGATACTTTATTTTTAAAAACATTTTTGAAAAATAGCTTAACGAAAACTTCTAATTTGTATATGAATAAATATTGTGTACAACTTAATAAAATCTAAAATTTATTATGAATCTTCCTATGTTATTATTAAAAATTATTAGGTGAATGTCTAATTCCTATGAACAATAAGTTAAGACTGAAAAATAGAACTCGTAGTAAAACTAAATTAGTTAAATTTTTGAATAGTTATTGTCATTTGCTATACAGTAATCACTAATTACTAAATAGTAAACAGACTAAAGAAAACTTCGGTAACAAAAACAAACATTTTGTTTGTTGTCAAATGTTGACAACAGAATTTCACATATAGTTTCAAAAAAAAATTCCATAACGAATATAATTAGGTTAAAAATGCTTATTTTTAAACACATGCTTTTAAATATTTTAATACACAATTAGATTAATAATAATAGTGCCTTGATCATTAACAGAATTAAAAGTTAATTCAACGTTGATATTTTTATCTAAATTTGTTTAAAAAATATTTAAAAGAATAGTTTAAATAACTGTTTAGATATCAATTTAGTTTTAGAATTTAAATTGATTTAAAAGTTTACAAAACTTATAATTAGCTTAATAATTCGGAATTTATAAAATAAAGTAAACACAATAACTTCAATTAAAAAAACTGTTATTATTTATTTAGCTCAAGGTGAAATATCTTATTATTATTTACAATAACAAAGTAATGACATATCAGTAGCTTTTTTCGAAATTTAAAACTTAAAAATTGAACATTTAGTTTAAAACGGATTCTACATGTATTTTTATTTCAATAAGATTAATCTGAATAAAGTTTATATTTAACTGTTAGCACGAATTTAATTAACAATGTGCTATAAACATAAAAAACAAGAAACTTTGAAATCATTGAATTAATTGAGTTTAGTCACTGCTCTGTTACATTGTATGACATTTTAACTTGAGTTTTTGTGAGTTTATGCCATAATAAAACGTACTATTTGATAAAAAAATAATATTACATTATAAGTCAATTAATAAACTAATAAACTAATTTATAATCATATAAAACAGTTTGTTGTTTTTATAAAATTACTTTACATGACATTACCAGTTTGCAAAATTTTAAGAAAAATAACTGTTAAGACAAAAAATCCCGTCAATTCTTGTTTTTATATAATTGATTAAAAATAGTTTAATAAATTAAACCTCTGAACTGTCTACTTTTTAAAAGTATGAGAATATTTGTTTACACTGTAAACCTACTAAATTTTTTTTTTCAAATACTAAGTTTATTAAAAAATAAATACATCGATACCAATAGCAAATTACAAATATGATTTAACATTAGCGTTTTATTTTATAATTGAATATTTTCAAAACTTTTTCCGTTGTAGAACACTTAAAAAGTCTTTAACTTAATCAAATCTACATAACTACAGTTTGTTCAGATAAAAACTGATTGTTAGTAACAAAACAAATCGCTTAGTTTTATTTTAAACAAATAAAGAATCTCTCTGTAAAGCAGCTGTTATTTTTTCTGGAAAAGAGAGCTGTATAATTTTCCGTAGAAAACTAATAAAAAGAAATATAAACTTTATTCATAAGTTACTTAAGGTTTACTACCGAATTTTATCAACACAAAAGTTTTCAATAACAGCTTCAAATAACAAACTAGTATTTATAAAACCTTTTAAAAATTTGAACACATATCTATTTAATTAATCACATTTAAACTATAAATATAATTTCCAATATACGTACAAATTCTTTATTTGGCTTGACCATATTTTCCATACTTTATACTTTATAGCTATTTATGTGACTTAACATTAAATTCACATTGGCACAAACGAAATGCTATAAAATATGGCAAATATGGCAAGGACTTGTTTGGTTAACGTTTTTTATTTTTAAACATTTTTGTAGTAAACTACATAGTTTTTATCTTATTATATCTAAAAAAAGACTCATTTTTATATTTAGAGTATTAATAATTTATACACTGACCATTGGCTAAATGATTTTTTGCAATGTTTTAAAGTTTTATCTTTTATAAAACGAAGACACTTGTTGTTAAACACATTTAAAACTCGCATTCCTTTGTATTTTTAGATATAGATAAATATAATTGTTGTTTATATACAGAGTTTAGAAGATTTAGATTTTATTATTATATATTTTTCTTAGGTAGTTTAGTCGTAAAGAAGGTCCAAGTTTTAAAAATTTTTACATTTTTAAAAAATAATAGTTTTTACTTTCTAGTTTTTATTGAAAATATGATATCTGAATAATTTTTAATAATTACTCTTGTTAAAGATTTATTTATTTTTTCGTAGTACAATCTATATTTTTTTCAAAACTTTACGGAAAATGTTAAGTTTAATTTTTCAACACATCTAAAAGAAATAATGAAACAATCATGCTTTTTAAATTTGTGATACACTGATTTAAATAACAATTATATTTAATTATTTCAATTTAAAACATGGAAAAAATATTGTTTTATCAAATAATGGTTTCTAGAAAAAAATCATAATAGTGATAAAGAAACGTACAAAGCAAGATATTTTTTTTTATTTAAAGTGTCAGATGCTAAAATTAACTTTTGTTGGAATATGAACTTTAAATAACTTAAATTCGATTTTTAGAATGATTAAAGCTTGATAAATATTATTTTTTTAATTTTATCAAAACAATTTTAAATACTAAATATGTTAAGTTCAAAATAAATGTTGTAAGTTTCAAAAATTTTTAAACTGTCTATAAGCATTTAACTTTGAGTATAATTTTTTTCTAACTTAGTATTACTAATCCCTGGTTAGCAAAATACTTTGTGTAAAAATTTTGTGGTAACCTGTTTGTTTTGTTACTGCGCATGCTCAGAAATACAACATAACATTCTTTTAAAACTGTTACACAGGTATACAGTGCAAGGCAAGCCAATGAAAGGTATGTGATAGAATTATTTTATTATGAACTATTTTAAAGAATAACTTGAAACTGCATTATATATCTCTAAGTGTTTGCAATAACTTGTCTACATTACATCTATATATATGAATTTTAACTTTTTTTAAGTGATTTAGTTTATTTATAGACCAAAGTAAAAAAAAAATATTTATTTATTTATGTAGACTACTCATTGTATTTACTACATATGTTCATTTAAACATATTAGTTAATTTAATTTCAAACTTTTAATTCATTACCTATATTTATAATCAAAATAAACTAAAATTAGTCAATAAGTTAAGAAAGTCATAGTTGATTAAGGTTATTGGGTAATTTTCTAGGATGATGTAGCACCAATATCAAAGTGAAAATATTATACACTTTCAATTTCATACTTTGATAAGAATAAGATATAGAGTTGAAATATAAGGTACACAATTACTCAAATTTGAACAGAAAACTTTATTTTGATGATTTTTTTTAGTTATTATTTTATTTTTATTATCACTGATACCCCTAACCCTTACCCTTGATTTGTAGCTTTTTTTTTAAGTCTCTATGATGAAGGTTTGGATTTAGAGCTTTTCATTTCTATACTTTTCTTTTCAGAGTGTAAAATTAAAAGTGTAAAAAGTTTTTTTTTTGATATTGGTGCAACATCATCCTAGGAAATTACCAGTTATTGTAAGTAAAAATAATATTGATTTATTTCTGAACTATGATAAAGTTTTAATAAAATCTTTATAAGCAGAATTCTTCACTAATTTCAGTTTGTTGTTTTTCACAAATTACTAAATTTTAAGTTTAAGAAGAAAATTCACTAAAAAATTAATATGTGTTTTTACAACAACAAGACTTTTATGTGAATATGATTAAATCAAAAATGAATTATAAATTAAAATGAAGTTTTACACAAAATTTACATTTGGACTATATGGTTTTTAAATAGTCTTAATTGACAAAATTTTGTTAATTTTAGTTTCAATTACAATTTATATAAAATAGTGTTTCTTAATCAATTTAAAATGTTTTTATTTAGTAATTTTCATATATTAATAGTTGTATTAATAACTATGTTAGGTGCTACATGTTTTCCATAAAACCTGGAATCCTAGAAAAAGCAGGAATTTTGAACAAAAATCACTAAAAAACCTTTAAAAACATGGGATTTTAAACAAATTTTTGTTATATATATTCAAAGCTAGTAGAAGATTTTTCTTAACTCTGAGCTATTATATTCTATTTTAGAACTTGTTATATTGTGGTTTACAATATTTTATTCATTAGAAATAAAAGTTATTTCAACAGGTTTTTTTTAATGTATCAACACCTAATTTTTCTATTAAAATCCTAAAGACATGCAAAATATTTAATATTCCTAGATTGTATTGAACATTGCAATTTTTTAAAAATAAATTCAAAATACTATGTTTTAAGCTAGCTATAAAGTATTTAGAAAAAGTTTACTTCTCTTTTATTCACTTAAAGTTAGCTTCATAGTATTAATAAAACGTTATAAGAGGTAAAACGTTATTAGAGGTAGTTCAATATGGGCTAGTAATATTATTTTTGTATCAGAGTATTAATTTTTAACATATGTTTATGTCTCTTATTAATTTTATTGTTTAATACGATGCAAAATACTTATATTGACCTATTTACTTTTCTTTAATAATATTTACTTTCTAAATACAGAGTAGGAACTTTTTTTGGATTTTTTTTCAAGGCTCTAAAAAGTTTTTTTGTTACATTTAAATATTGAGTTATAGAAAATTTACTTACTGGAAAGATACAATAATAATACTCTAAAAGTGTTTAACAACAAATTAAGTTTTAAATATTAAAAAATATTTTTTGTGTATCAAGTCTACTCTAAAACTTATTATTTTCTATGTAAAATTGTAATCGAAAGCAAAATTTTTATCCTTGTTGTTAATTTCATTTTAATATTTAAGTCTATCCAAACCCCTTGTGCCTAACTTTTAAAAAGTTTTCTTATTCAAGGTTTTTATAGATAAACTGCAGGTTAAATAGTTTTTTAAAAATATTTTAGTTAAAATGGTCTAAATTATTTCAGTTAACTTTTTTTAAATTGGCAAAAAAAAAATATTATTGTCATATATTTAGACCAACAAGGGTTCTTGTTTAAAATCTCAGACTCACAGTTATAAATAATTTGAAACATTTAATAAATTGGTGAGTATGATTGATTTTCAAATCTATATATACTTAGTAATTTATCCATTTAGTATCCCTAATAGGTGGACATTTTACCTAGAATTCTAAAAAAATTGGAATTTGATATTTACAAAAAACTTTATACTATAGGAAAACAATTTAAAAAACTTGTTATTTTGAAAAAAAAACAATAAAGATAAGAAATAACTTTTGTATAAATACAAAAAATCTATTTTTTGAAATACATTTAAAGTAGTTTTGTACCCATTCAGTAATTTTACAATATTAAAATAATTTAATAAGTATTAAAATATAGTTAAGAAACCTGAAACAAAAGAAATTTCTAAAAGTCCATTAGCCACTGTTGTTGACTTTATTAATTTGTATTTATTATTCAAACCCATCTGAATTTTAAGCCATTAAGGGCCAATAGTGTCAATATCTACAAATGCTACAATATATCAACAAATAAGAATTTATATAAAAAATTTAAATTTTGAAAGTTTTTGTCAAATAATAAGACACCAAAAGTTTTATGGATAAATAGTATTTTTTCTCCACTTAAATAAAATTTACTTCTGATACTACTACAGTTAAATTAGAAAGGTCAAATAAAGAACTTTGTAGTTAACAAAATTACTGCACTTACATCTACTAAAACTTCATACAAGTACATAATGTAAAAAAAAAAAATTTCACATAATCCAAATTTATTTACTTGGTAATGATGACATCACAACAAACTTATTTCCTTGTCTTTTCATTTTAAAAATTTAAATATTAAAGAGGGTGAAAGTAAGTATTGATATATTATCAAACTAAAGAAACTTATTAAATCGTTATAATATATCACATTATTTAAGTTTTTATTAATTTGAATGTAACTGTATGCTATCAGTTTAGTTTACATACATTAACTGTTGAGGCCATAGAATGGTCACATCACAGTGAGTAAAAAACTGGTTTAAGGTCATAGGGGGTTTAGTCAAATTTTTTTACATGTATATCTTATTTTAAAGATCTTAAACTCAGCTAACATATGTTTTTACCCTTTTCTTATAACTTTATGAAGTATGAAGGAACAAAGTTTGTTAGTTTAATAGGTCTCCTATGTAAGGGCTAAGTTAGAAAAGGCAAAAAAAGACTATTTTATAGATAATATTTCTTCTGCTGTTTTTAAGAAATATTTTAAAAGGATTTTGAGTAAAATGTTAACTTAATATAGCAAAGAATTCTTATGTAATTTTTTTAGTTTTGAGTATTTTTTTCATAAAGAGATTTAAACAATACATTGCTTACACTTAAGAAGCCTTTATATAAATAAAAGAAAAGTTCTTAATACTTAATTTCTTTACTTTCTTTTTTATTAATTCTTGAAAAATCTTAAAAAAAGATTTTTTTTTATGTAATTTTAATTTTTAAATTAATACAATAGAATTTTTCTTGCAAAAAATATTTTCTAAAAGATTGAGGTCAATAGATTACAAAAGAAGGAAAAGATAGGTTTTAATAATTTTAGAGTTGTTGAGTAAATTGACCATAAAAAGGTTATTGCCTTTTAGTTTATATCTAAAATTTTTAAATAAATTATTATATTCTAAAAATTAATTAAGATTTAATATTTTATACAGATTTATAGTTTATACTTAAAAGCTTTCATATAAAAGTCAATGATAATTTTTTAAGAAAAACGTCTTACCCCCTTCCATATGCCCTCAAGTAGGTTAAAACAAAATTTTAAAACTTAAAAAAAAAATAAGACAGGGTTGCCACATAATAAATGTAAATCAGGATATAATGTTTTTTTTTTAACTCAGGCTGACCCAGGATATTTAAGATTTTTAAGTATCAGGACAGATTTTTTCTTTAACTTGAATGTTTTTTAGATGATTAAGGGCATAGGGGTGTCCACCTTGATTTTTACAACTTGATCTTATTTTACAGAGTTTAAGAGTTTTGTCTGAGCTATCAGAAATTTTCAACCGCTTGAAAAAATTCAAAGTATTTTTTGAGATATGAGCAATCAAAGTCGGTGACCTCAATAGGTTCCTAATGGAAGGGACAAACTAAAATTTCACTAAAAATCTATCTCCTCCTTCATTTTTTAAGTAATCAGTAATCTTCTTCAAAATTTCTTATTTGGAATAAATATTGTTAAGCGCTATTTACGGAAATAACATAAGTTGTCATTGCAAGATGGTACTGTTGAAATTAGTCCATTTTTAAGCTATAGAAGGGTAAAGTATTTTTATAAAGTTTAATTTTTGTTGGTTTTTCAAGTAAAATTTAATTTACTTTTAATCTGTTTCACAATTAACTTAAGTGCAACTAATCAAAGTTTGAGATTTTAATATGTTACACTTGAAAGGGATAACCAAAATTGCAAATAATAATTATTATTTAGATTTTAGAGGATATGATTTTGTAAGTACTTTAACTTATACAATCTAATTTTTTAAAATAATAGAAATTATTAATATGAGTAGTTTTAATATTTGAAAAGTGTATAATGTAAAGGGAAAGGTCAAATATTTTCTTTACAAAAATTAACATTGATTTGCTTTTATTTAAAGCATGTAAAGTTTTAAAATTAACATTGTCACAACCCAGTTTTATAGAATTTAAAAATAATTGTTTTAGATAGAAAATATGAAAATAGGTTAAAAATGTAAAAAAATGTTTTTATTTTTTCAAATTTAAACAGTTTTTGCTTTAAAAAGATTCAAATGTTAGTAATGAACTATCTGAAAAAATTTGAAAAAGATAAGTAAAACTAAAGAAGAATATTTTTTAACTTTTTTTTGATAACTTGTTTTGTAAGGAAAGTATTGAGCTCACAAATTTCGATTGCTTATAACTGGAAAGTATTTTTTTATCTAAAAATATTTGATAGCTATGATAAAAGTCTTCATAATAAGATTAACTTGTAATAAGCAATGTTTACCCCCTTATGGCATTATGCCTTTATGACCTTAAATAGTTTTCTAGATTTTAGGAAAAATCAGTCATGAAATGCTTACATTATTATGTTTTCTTAATGCAACAGTTTGGCATTTTATGATCATACAATTTTTTTTTTTTGAAAGTTGAGTTCATTAGCAGAAAAAAACAAGGAAAATATGTATTTTAGTTATTTTAGTTTTCTAAAAAATTGCTAATAAAAAATAATCTCAATATGTTTCCATAAGGACAAAGTGTATATAAGATGTGGGATGAGTCAAATATGCACAATGACAATTTTGAATAAAGGTCAAATATACACAAAAAGTCACTTTCTGCACTAAGGGAATTTTTAGCACAGAACATATGTGCCTGATGATGGGTCACTTAAGCACAAAATTTACAATTGCACAATTTTTCACCAAGGGTCAACTTTGCATAAGTGACAATTTTCCACACAAATAAAAAATACTATTCATAAAATAACCACCATATAAGGGTAAGGAGTAACAGTGATACTAAAAAACATAAAAGAAATAAAGAAATAATTTTAATAATATAAAGAAAAATAGTTACCAACTAAGGGTTAACAGTGATAGTAAGAAGAACAAAATAGTAATAAGTATATAGTTTACCAGTAATTGGTAATTTAATTTTTAAATAATACAATTAGACCTCAAATAGCCTTAAGAAGTTATAGAAATTTTTGACTGGTTGATTGGTAAAACAATACTTGAAATTCTCAGACATAGCTGTTTGTTAGATAACTTAATAGTCAATTGTGCAATGAAGTAACATTGGCCTGAATAGAGATAGTTAAACAGAGGGTTGATGATAAAAAACCCACAGTCTAACTTTTTAAAGCTTTTGTTGCACTTTGATTGTTAACTATTTCTATTGTACAATTTATAACAACCATTTGTAAACTAATATACATTATTATTGTAGACTTATTTAAGTTAAAACTTAAAAGTGATAAAAGATTTATAAGTAATTTTTCGTAGAATAAATATTTAACTCTTTCTGTTTACCACACTAAAAAATTAAGATTTTAGGTGTTTATGCTCAAGAAAAAGCATTATCATAAATTTTGGAGTTTTCTTTTACAGTTGACAAACAGTTTTATTCTTAAGAACAAAAATTATTTTCAATGATGTTTTATTTACATTTAAGTAATTTAAAGTACTTTTAAGTACAATTAAAGTGAACTTTAACATTATATTTTTATAGATATGGCTGAGAATACGAAATACATCAGAAAACACCCAGAAAATGCTGTTTCTTATTAATGGCTTTATGAAGGTAGTTTATTTGTATTAAACATGTTTAAATGTAACTTGTTGTAATTTTTTTACATTTGATTTAAAGTTGGCTAGACTAACAAATAATTTGTTTGCTACTTTTTGTTTCCTTAGTTTTCAATGTAATTACAATCAAAATATAGTATTTGAGAATTTTGGCTAAATATTTTTTTTTAAATATAGGAGCTATAATTTCTTAACCTCTTACACTTCGATTGTCTTAAATTATTTAATTTACAAGTTAAGTCAAACAGCTAAAGTTATTAAATTTGCAAAATAGTTTTGTTTATAGCAACTTTGAAAACAAGGTCAGTTGTGGCAATACACTCGTAGCCACAATCTTAAATAAATTATGTGTGTGGCAGATTTTAATCAGCTAAAAGCCACACGTATTTAACATACACATATTCCCTATGCTTGCTTAAAGTAATCAGGTTTGTTGAGTTTTCAGCTCTACATTTTTGTATACATTGAATATCATAAGAGCACCTGTGGCAAAGTTTGAATTGATTTGAATAAACTTTTAGAGGAGCTTGGCTTATTATTTAGCATAACTGTATAAAACCTAAAAGTAACCCTTGAAATTTTAAGTCTAAATTAGTTTTACATGTGGTAGTTATAACAAAAATTCATTGTGCAGAATTTAAAAATACTTAAAGAAAGTTTCACAGAAGCTTTTATTTTAACTTACTGAAATTTCTTATTTTTTGTTAGCTTTAAG
The DNA here is from genome assembly GCF_965202585.1 of Thalia democratica. Classification (NCBI taxonomy): domain Eukaryota; kingdom Metazoa; phylum Chordata; class Thaliacea; order Salpida; family Salpidae; genus Thalia; species Thalia democratica. Next base: position 96,992,443 of record NC_139165.1, read on the forward strand.
TTTTTTGAAAAAATCATAAGTGCAGAAGTAAAACTTTCTTCAAATCATTTTAAATTTCTTTAAATGTTTCTTTTTGATAATTGCCACATATCAAGCAACTTTAACTTTAAAGTCTAATTTTTATAGTCCCATACAGTTTACATCGGGGTGTTATCAGAAAAAACCAAGCCAAGTCTCGCTAAAAGTTCATTCAAATCACTTTGCCCAAGGTGTTCTTATGATAATTCATACATATAAAAGAAATACAGCTAAAATATAAAAAAACACCTTTTTATAGCTCCCCAATGTATATGCAATACGTGTGTAGGTGTGTGTATTTATGCTTATCTGCTGTGTGAACATAATTAATACTTTTAACATACATGCTAGCATTGTTGTACAAAAATTGAAATTTTATAAGCTAAAAAGTACAAGCTCATATTTGAAAAAAAGTTTTAATAAGATTTACGTGGTAGAATATTAACTTTAACTTGTTTTTATAATAAGTTTATATTTTAACTAAACAGGGAATAGAAGCCGGAAGATGTCCGTCAATTTGCATCAGATCATTTCTTACATCCTGGAAATCCCATAGAGATCAAAGAGTAGGTTTTTTAAATACTTAATGTTGCAATAAAATTATAAAATCTATATAACTATAGATGCAGGTTGTAAATTCATGTAGTACTACTGTATTCAGAAATTGTTTTTATTTTGATAAAACCACCTAAGCTGGTCCTCGTTTATCTCTTAACAGGCCGCAGTTTTTCTGGACTTAATCGCGTTTTAATGATTATGTTTTAAAAATATCCAAAAATGTTTCAGTTCAAAGCTTTTGAGTTGAAGTTTCGTTAGATTTTGATTTATAGTTCACATGTCATAATTCGTGGTCAACGTAATCTAAATATTTAACTGTTTCGTTAAAGTCACCAAGTTTTATTGCTCATTTCTTACAGTTACACTATACATAAATTATTGTATTGTATTCAAACGCCCATTTTACATTAACTCTTATTAGGTAGCCAAGCAACAAGACAATACTCCCACCAAGTGTCGATTCCTATCAACATATGATGTTTCAACCAATCACATTGACGGATTTGTTTTGGTTGAGATTTACGCAGTTTCGACCAATGAAATTGGTGGATAGTTAGATGAAACTTCAGCCAATAACGATGAAGAATCAGATGATACTACCTCCAGTGGCGACAGTGTTTAAAAAGGAAAATTTCAATGATTTTCTTTGTTTATTTTATGAATAATATGATAGATTTTGTTTGCTCTAGTATGTTAAAGTAAAAAATAATTACCTTTGCGAAAATATATTGAACAATTTCATAAATGAAATATTTTTGTTGGAATTAATACTGATTTATTTACTGTGAGTTTTTAGTATTTTATAAAAACTGTCTCTTTAAATTACAATACAAAGTTTTTACGTGTATAATGCTTTAAAATACTTTATTAAATTTTGTTTAAATTTTAAAAGCAACTAATAATAAAAGACCTATGACCAATCTAAAGCTGTATCAATCATTTTTCACCGTTCTTTAAACTTTATTTTTATTATGAAAATGAAAATTTACTTCAAAAATTTTAAAATGAAATTACTAGTATACATTTTAATAATAATTTTGTCATAGTATTAAATCTCAACAAGTTTTATTAAGTTCAACAACTTAAAGCAAATAAATATAACTAACTATAGTTTTTGTAGCTATGTTTTTTTTGAATTTTTTTAGTGTATTTAACTAATAAAAAAACTCCTTATGTTTGTCTTTGCATTTTTATAACTTTTCTTATCATTGACCATTCATAAGTTAAGATCAGTTTTCAGTGGAATATTTCGAATAGACTTTTACTTAATTTAAAATCAGCTTTTATAAATATTTTTTTCTAAAATTGTTAAAATGTGCATTGTCCTAAGTTTTGAATAGTTGAAATAAAGTTATTGAATTCATCATTTATTTATTGCTTCAAATCTATAATTGAGAATTTTAAATGTTTCTACCTTGACATATTTCAAACAGATTTTGTAAAACTTCTCTATTCCTCGGACTTTTACCAAAAAAAAGTTATGCAGCCCAGATTTATAAAAGCGAATTATTGTAATTTATAAAAATTGTATTGTAGAATTTAATGATACATACATTTAGATAAGACAAAGTTTAAAGGTGTTTTAATAAAAAAGCATCACACAACCTAGAAATATCAGTAGCGTATTTTTAATAACTTTTATTATAAAAAATACGCTACTGATATTTTTAAAAAACTATTTATTATAAAGCTAGATTTTCACATTTTTTTTCAATCAATAATAACGTTGCAACTCGGAGCTTTCTGTTGGCGGTCTACAAGCCGTACATTGACCACCTATGATGCTATAATTTGTCAATAAATTAATACGCTTTTTTGGGTACTGGTATGTATTGAATAAAGTCGTTTTGCACAAAAACAGTTTTACAATCAATTTTGCATGGTGGCCTTTGTGCAACAATGATTAAATTAAGAAAATAAGAGACTACATTAAACTAAAGTCTTGCTGTTTTTTAACAACCTTAATAAGATATAAAACAAGTATTAGTGTAAAATTAAACATTAAAATAAATTAAACATAACTTAATAAATATATAACTAGATAGAAATATAATAAATTTAAAACATAAGCTGTAATATTGACTCTTGTGTAAAAGTGGCTGCTCATGCAAAAGTGATAATATGCAAAAATGCCAAACTGAGCAGAAGTTTTATAAGTCGTTCCACACCTGATCAAAAAAGCTCTTCTAAAAGTTTTAGCTGTCAAAGTTGTGCATGCCTTGAAATATCTTTTATTTATTTTGAAGTAAAAAAAAAGCATGCAAAAAAGTACAAGTTTCTCACTTTGTTGGTCGTTTGATTTTCTTAAATCGCAATTTTAAGCGAAACTCAGTTTGTCAGTCGAAATCAAACAACTAGAAAAAAGTTTATGCAGCGTTTTTAACTTGAGCATGAATATTGTTACGCGCTTAAAGGTTTTCGGCTCCTACGACTTTATTAGGCGTTCGTTTAACGACTTTTAAGACTCGGACTTAAAATATATTAGATTGCCGCCTCTTCATAAAACAGTTCCGATCTAGCATAGATCTTAATTGATTCTTCACAAACCTGTTGCATTTTTCAGTCTGTAACCATAAATGAGATTTTAGTCAAGCACTTTTAAAGACTTAAGAAATTCTACTAAAAAAAAAAGATTTTTTACTTTCCTTGTTTTTTACGCTTTCCTGCTGAACTTAAAGCGCTTTTGTGTTTTTCCTTTTTTTTTAAGCAACTTATTAACAGACTCACCTGCAGTATGTCCGCAAATAGAAAACGCAATATACAACCTGACGGAGGACGAGATCTTCCCGGGAGTGGAACTGACGTTCGAGTGCGAAGACGGGTTCGCCTCCAGAGGCAACTCCACTGTCGAGTGCACTTCCGACGAGTGGTCGGAAAACGCGACCTGCGAAAAAGGCGAGTTTTCAAAACCGTTTTTTTATTATTATTTCGGCGTTCGAACAAAAACTGTCTAAAAGTTTTCTCCTTGGTTTCAGCTAAAGAATAGAATGTTATGCTCGTTTAAATAATTGTAGAACAGCACTAAGTTTTAATTAAGAAACTCCACAATGTTTTCAAGTTAAAATTATGCTTTTCACAAATGCAGCTCTAGTCTGTTAAAATAATTAAGTATTTGTTGCAGTTATTTTATTCCAATATTTTTGTTTATTTTTTTCAACTTTACTTCTATTGATTTGTTTATAGTATGTTTCGAATTAGCATTGAAATATCGAATAGCAAAACTGTTAATTCAACTTCTTAATTTAAGAAATATGGGTTATAATTGCCGTTTAACATTTTTTGCTTGTATTATTTTATAACTCAAGCTATTACGACCTAACAAAGCTTGTTGTTGCATCAAAGCAATGATACTTTTGTTAAACAACTTAACTTTATTGTACCAATAGTATGTGAAGATCCACCAAAAATCAACAATGGAAAAGTAGTTGAGGAAATTAAAAATCTTTTTGTCGGAGACACCGTAGAGTACAAATGCAACAGTGGCCACTTTGCTTACGGAGACAACTCCGACAAGCTTGCAACGGAGTGTCTCAGTGACGGAAATTTCACTTTGCAAACAAAAGATTTGGCTCAGTGCGCTAAAATCGGTTAGTTTCGTTTGTTACTCAGTTTGATCATAGTGTTTTTTCCAAAAGTTTCAAACAAATATTAATCTGTTTTTATACACGTTTTACTAGTTTTGAGCTTCTAAAAAAAGTGTTGTTTTTTGATAAAAGCATGTAGTTATAAGTATTCATAAAAATTTATATCCCGGACAAGATGTTAAAAGGGGTTCGACCAAAAGGTACTTCGTGCACCAGGTTCTAATATTAAACATTTTTTGTTTAATAAACTATAACAGTTTAAGCATCAAAATTTTCTTTAGTATCATATCTTCACACCAGCGCTTAACCAACAGCGGGTTCTTTAGCAAAAAATCTCAAAATAATTTTCTCGTTTCTCTCACAGCGTGCAGGCGCCCCGACAAACCGACGGACGGGAGCTTCAACGAACCATTGAGGAGCGAGTACGCCGCGGGGGAGACCGTCGCCTTCACCTGCGCCAGCGACAAGTTCCTCCCGTCGCCCGCCAACGGCCGGATCGAGTGCGGGACGGGCGGTTGGAAGAAGAAGGCCGCCTGCAACCGATGTGGGTTTTGTCGTTTCGTTTTCTTGAATTTTGTTGTTTTAAGCGAAACCTTTGAGCGAAACTCAGTTTGTCAGCCAAACTTAAACAACTAGAAAAAAAAGTTTTTAACTTGAGTATGAGTTATTGCTACCCGTTACGCATTCAAAGATTCTCGAATCCTTCGACGTCATTAGACGTTCGTTTAAAGACTTTAAAGATTTTAGATTACCGCCTTCATAAAACCGCTCTGATCTAGCAATTTGTTCGCGCCTTACAATAATTTCAACATGTTTTTAACTTTTCTCATCACAAACCCGTTTTCCAGTCTGCGCCACGGTTCCCAAAGTCAACCTGGCCACCGCCAAGGTCATCGGGTCGACGCCGCCCATCCACGGCACGAGGATCGAGTACCAGTGCAACAGCGGCTACGTCCCGAAAGACAAGCAGTCGGTGGTTTGCGGCGCGGTCAGGAGCGGTCAGATAGTGGTGGACGGCATATTCTGCAACGCAGGTCGGTTTGGGTTGTTTTTTACTACCACTGTTACCACTATCCCATATGCTTAGGTTCTCTAGCTCAATGAAAAGTAAATATTTCAATTTAAAGAAATGACTCAAACAAAACATTGAAAATCCATAATACTTTATCATGGCCTCGAGCAAACAAACAAGTTTGTTGGCAGCAAAAAGTCATCATTCATAACTGGGCGAAAAGTAAACTTTACTTTTATTCTCAGACTGCTTCGAGCTCAAAAAGTCCACCAAGCTCTTCAGCAGTTTCGAGGAGGCGTACGACTGGTGCGTGGACACGTTCGACGGGACCCTGCTGCAGAACACGTTGAAGTTCAAGAACAGGGGCTACCACAAGTGAGTGGTTTGTAAGTTCGTGTACCTGGCCGAAAAAGCTCGTCTGAAAGCAGCATTTTAGTTGTCAAAGTTGTGCTTTGTAGAGTTTTTTTTCAAGTTAAAAACAATGCAAAAAGTAAAAGTTAGTTAAAGTTATTGTTATAGGTTTACAAAACTGCAAAAACATAAATGTGTTAGATGTACTTTAGCCTTGCGGTTTGTATTTTAATGCAACTGTAACATGTTTAATTAGCCGTTGTATAGATATTAATTATAAAAGTGTACTTGTAAAAAAAACTTAAACTCCAAGTATGTCAGCATGCTTAAGTTCCGAGAGGCGACGCGTGATGACGTCATAGGGAGTTAATTGTTTTAATAGGTGTACATACATTTCCCACCTGCAATTAATTCGGACCCGCAAAATTGCCATCCGCGCCAACTTTTTATTTATACAACCAATTTTGTTTTATCAATTTTATTTTTACTTCCCTTATTACCCCTATCCCTTGCCTCGCACTCGGCATAGGCGGTTCTTGAATTTGTCCGGTTGATGAAATTGATCGCGGGTTGGAGCTGAGCGTTTTAACATGCACGAAATAAATAAAACTCAAAAAAGTATTACAACTGAACAACGAAGCGTGACGCGGCTGCTCACGTCGCCTTGCATGACGTCACTTTGCATGACGTCACGCTCTAGGTTGCCGGTTTTCGACCTTCCGCGCGCCTAAGAAAAACTTCCAAAGAAACAAACCTTTTAACCCTCCGCGACCCCGCCTCCGCTTAAATCTTGTTATCTGAATTTTATATAGAGCACTTGTTTCTCAGCGTTAATATTTTAAAGTTTTGTAATTTTTACTGGTGATTCAGTTCAAAAAACAATTTAAAACACGGGTCATTTTACCCGTTTCAAATCAAGGTTGAAGTTTTCTTACAAAAGACTTTAACAGATCTATGTAAAAGTGTTTGTTAAAACATGATTAATCTCTATGAAACAAATAAAAAGTTTGTGTTTGGATCTACTCTTACTTCTTTTATCGACTTTTCAACGCGCAGCCGGATAAGGTATCAGATGGCGAAGTCGCCTTACGGCGCCTGGACGGGAATATGGAACGAATGGTTAAATAAGGGCAGAGGCGCGTACAAGTACATGTTAGGGGGCACGGCGAGCATAAAAACTTTCAGCGACAAGAGCCAGTTCAGGGGCGACGATATCGCTTTCAGGTTAGCGAGGGTGTTTGTCTAACAAAAAAAAAACTACTAAAGTTTTGTTGAAATTAAAACTACTAAACGAAACTTCATACAGATAAAATTAATTTTTTTAACTTGAATTTTTCGAATAGATCAGTTTACGTTCGAATAATTTTACTTTTATCTTGCTCAAAGCTTGTTAAGAAAATGAATGTAAACATGTTACTTCATGCTTTTATTTTTGTATATTACAAATACATTACGACTTAAAAACTTTATGATAAAAACATACAGTTGGGCTCTATTTTTAACACAAACGACCGTTTGAAACCGCAATGTCGGACACAACTGCCAGTTCTTTACGTTTTCCACGTGTTTTTTTTTTCCGCAGGTGGTCGCCAGACTCGTTCGACGCGCTCATGCACCTGGAGCTGGTGTGGCACAAGGGAAAGCAGGAGTACGTCTTGTTCAACAGGAAGGACGTCCCCAACAAGTGGGCGTACTGCGAAAAGCTGAGGCCGAGATGTTTCACGCGTTCGTTTGTTTTATTTGCAGTTCGCTTCACTCTGATTTTTTTCGTTTGTTTTTTTATCGTTGGGTTATTTTAGTTGGAATTTTTTTTGTTTGATTTTTAAGTGAAATCTACGGCGAAAACGCGCAAGTTGCCGCCCCAAAGTTTGCGATTTAAATTTGTTCCGAGCCAACTATTAGTTGTTCTTGGTTTACTTTAAATAGCAGCGCAAAAATGAGTGACGTGATTTTAAATTTAATGCTTTTGTAAAATTATTATTCAACGATAAAAATTAAAACGAGGGGTATAAGCTCGTTTTGAATCAGCTGTTATTTGCTCTTCATTCAGTCTAAGTCAGCGCAAAAGTGTCGAAATATTTAAAAACCATTTTCAATGTTCCTTGTGCGACAAGCAGCGCATCCCAGTTTACATTCTTCGCTTGTGAATTAAATCCGTGCTTTTTGAATTAAAATAGCAAACATGCAAAAATTCTTTTTAAATAAACCAAGCCCTGCGGCTCGCAAAGTATTTAAAGCTTTTTTTTTTGTTGAATCACAAGCAAACTAACGTTCATCAACGTGGGCATAACGATTAAATGCGGCTGCGTAACCTTTAAGTAAATATTTAAGACTAATTGACTTCGTAGTAACTTGATATTTTTACTAACGGCTCAAGTGCGCGTTTCTCATGTGCGCACTTTTGCGCTAACAACGCATTTTGCGCTTTTCGAGTCGCTGTTTTAAAAATGACAGACTGTGCTGTCATTTGACTAAATGCTTGTTGAATCGGTCTGGTATTCACTTGAAAAACTTACAAAAACAGCCAAGTACCGGTTCGAGTTTACTCCAACTAGAACAGACCAGAATACAGCCAGAAATTATTGCATACACAGGGGTGGGCAACTCATAGAAACGAACTTGAGAGCGGAAGGTCAGCTCTACCACAAGTAAGTTGCGTTTGTACATAACTACTTGGTATTTTGATTGACGAGTTTGCGACTCAACGTTGTCCGGCGCATGTGTTGATTTTTTTTTGCAACTTTAAAAACATTATAATCAACATTGTATGTAAAAGTTTTAGGTTCAAACAAAACCTTAAAAAATTAGAGTTTTCAGTTGTAAAACAGTAAAAATAATAACAGAATGATCAAGGACTTCACCAAAGGTAAACAATTTTGGATCGGAATTCACGACAGGATATACGAGGGATCTTTCAACCTGGTAAGCAACGACGCGGTGTTTTGGTCTTACAGGTTCGTTTGACTTAACAATATTCAAATTTCTCAAATTATCCTCGTCGCACGCCAGTTGTTCTTTGCGATTTGTTTTCGTCCTTATTTTAATTGCTGCTCACAAAAGTTTACCGACCGAGCGCTTAGAGTACATCTGGCAATGGTGATGAGTATTAATTAATAGTTTTGTTGATTTCTGTGAAGTAAAATAGCACACTTGAAACTTCTAAGCAGATTTTTAGATAAAGAAGAGTTTCAACGCTCGGTCAACACTGCAAGGTGTAAAGATGATCGCTTTTTGAATATTTGCTGCAGTGTCATGAAACAGAGCTGATTGAAAAGTTTTAAAAAACAGCTGCAAAAGTGAGGCTCACGCTTTTAGTGGGCCGTACCACCTTTTATTAGAAACTGTTAATTTGTTGCGATTAAACGGTCACGCGTCAGTGGTTATCGCTTGAAAAGGAACGTGACGTTCTGAAAGTGAGGGGAAGTCGGAGGAGAGATGTCGTTCCCTTAACAGTTTTCTTGATATAAAAATATACCGGTCAAACTTACTTTCGTAACAATAATATTATTCTTATTGAAATGTGCTGCTTAATTTCAGCCGTTTTCAAATTAAAGGGGATGGTTTCAGTTTTTTTTTTTGTTTATAACGATAAAATGGTCACATCAACGACTATTGCTTCAAAAGCGATTGCCTTTTACCTCTTCCTGCTACCAGGATTGGTTTACAAATTTTTAAGCAAAGTTTGAAACAAATCATATTGCTTTAAACTTATGTTTTTTTTTTGATTTCCTTAAAAATTAATGAAACTTCTCCTGGTGCCAGGAAGAAAATAAAAATCATTTTTCACGATGTGTTCCTTTTTTGATGTTCCACAATCAAAAAAATCCTACAAACCGATGAAAAATCGAGCTGACGGCTTCAATTTTGTTTGCGGCTGTCCAAATTTCTCGCACGAACGCTTTTAGTTTTGCGCAGGGCGGCCGCCCCGTTCCAGCGGAGCCGCTCTGGTTTCAGTAACTGCCGGTTTGAAGCAACGCGGTTGTTTTCAGAACTTTATTTTCATGTTTCGAACTGAAAATTCCGAAAAGTGACGGGTTCACCTGACAATTTCAACGTGAATAGCGTAGAATTTTTTGAAATTTATGTGATAAATTGACCTTTTTTTTTCAGGACCGGAAACTTGTGGAAGTGGGGTCCGGGCGAGCCGAACAACGCGGGAAAAGGTCCGGTGAGTAAACATTGTTTGGATAAAAATTACAAAATAATCCGCGCCGGTTTTCGCCTTTCAAAAGTTTGAGTGCACGGCTGCTCAAATTCCGACTATTTAAATTAAAAAAAAATTGAAAGGGCCGCAACAAAAAAATACAATGAATATTTGTCAAATATTAAAAGTACATTTGTAGTTCCTGCAAATGTTTACAAACATTTTGTTTTCACCAAAGCTTCAAGTATTTTTTGAGATACGGCTTTAATAAATTAAAACACAAAGTTGATTTTAGTAATTTCTAAATATCTTAAACATGTTTTAAATTTTGCCAAAAAGAAAAACTGGCTTGTAGATTTTAATAAGATCTACATATGTATGTTTCATTTTTTTCAACTTTGTATTACTTTTTGAGAAAAAGTATCAAAATTTTTCTTTAAGAATTCAAGTTGTCAGAATTTTAATAGGCCGAATTTGAGTTGTCATGTAACCTAAAAGCTTAAATGGTAAATCGCTCAAAACGGAGCTTTGCGCACGACACACTGTTAGCTTGTTTGTTGGGGACTGCGAGTACAAAAAGCGTTAACTTTGTTGCAAAACTAACAAAACAAATTGAACAACTATTTTTCACCAGCACAACAAGCACCAGCAGGACTGCGTGATCGTGGCGATATTCGATAGTTCCCCGCTGCCGGTCATGGACGACCTTCAGTGCGACGGCAGCAACGACAAGCTCGGAAGGCTGACCGGGCTGTGCGAGATACCCATAAAGTGACAATAAACCGTGAAAATAAAAAGTGTCTGTTTTTTTAAGTTAATGCAATAAATAAGTGTTTAAAGTTTTAAATATGGGGAAGTACCCAGGCTGTGCGAGATACCCATAAAGTGACAATAAACCGTGAAAATAAAAAGTGTCTGTTTTTTTTTAGTTAATGAAATAAATAAGTGTTTAAAGTTTTAAATGTGGGGAAGTAACCAGGCTGTGCGAGATACCCATAAAGTGACAATAAACCGTGAAATAAAAATTGTCTGTTTTTTTCAGTTAATGCAATAAATAAGTGTTTATTTAAAGTTTTAAACATGGAAAAGTACCTGGAGTGTGCGAGATACCCATGAAGTGACAATAAACCGTGAAATAAAAATTGTCTGTTTTTTTTTAAGTTAATGCAATAAATAAGTGTTTAAAGTTTTAAATATGGGGAAGTACGTGGGCTGTGCGAGATACCCATACAGTAGCAATAAACCTTGAAATAAAAAATGTCTGTTTTTTTTAGTTAATGCAATAAATAAGTTTTTAAGGTTTTAAACGTGGGGAAGTATCCAGGCTGTGCGAGATACCCATAAAGTGACAATAAACCGTGAAAATAAAAATTGTCTGTTTTTTTTTTAGTTAATGCAATAAACAAGTTTTTAAGGTTTTAAACGTGGGGAAGTACCCAGGCTGTGCGAGATACCCATAAAGTGACAATAAACCGTTAAATAAAAAGTGTCTGTTTTTTTTAGTTAATGCAATAAATAATGGTTTAAAGTTTTATCATATTATAGGGGAAGTACCCAGGCTGTGCGAGATACCCATAAAGTGACAATAAACCTGAAATAAAAAGTGTCTGTTTTTTTCAGTTAATGCAATAAATAAGGATTTAAAGTTTTAAATATGGGGAAGTACCGAGACTGTGCGAGATACCCATACAGTAGCAATAAACCGTGAAACAAAAAGTGTCTGTTTTTTTTTACTTTATGCAATAAATAAGGATTTAAAATTTTGTTATATTAGAGGGGAAGTCCCTGGACTGTGCGAGGCACATGCTGGGCGAACAAGCGAATTGAAATGTTTTTTTTTTTGTGCTTTGTTAGAACATTTTCAGCTTTAAAGGTTCGCCGCGAGTTCGAGCTTGGAAGAACAAAGTTGAAGGTGAGAAGAAATTTTATGCGCCAAGTTTGACACAAAGTGCACTTTTCGTTTTTGTCATCGGTTTTTTCGGTTGATCGAGTTTATTTTTAAGCTACTTTGAAGTTTTGCTTAATTTATGATACTGCACGGAACCAACGGGGTGCCAAGTGGTTTGAGCGTGGCGAAGTGAATCGGAAAAACATCAGCTTCTGTTTCGGTTGAAGCAGTACGTTCCGGTTGCTTCTCGATCAAAGTTTCGCTTGAGTGGTTTTGAGGTTTGAAGTTTTGGCGGCAATCCGTATTATAATGTTATTTTCAGGATGAAGGTTTAACGAAATCATCTTTGTTAGTAGGCGACTTAGATGTTTTTTTGACTTACCAACAAGACCCTGACTAAAAGCTAAAATACTGTAAATGGCTTATATCTAAACAAATTAACTCACCAATCAAGTTGATTGTTAAGTGAAAGAATTAAAAAAATCTTGATATATGTATCATTTGGGACATGATGCGAGAACTAAAAAAAGTCTAAATTCTCATTTTTTCTATGGGCTTTAGCACCGACCAATTAAACCAAACTCGAAAAAATAAACATAATTTTATTTAGCATTGTCATCATGATAAAAAATAATGCAAAACGTTTTCAATAACAAAGAAACTGATTATTTTTTAAAATCTCGTCTCAGAAGATCTACAAAATAACGAGTGGCAAAAAGTTAAAGAACTTGTGGTAAAAAATCTGTCCCGGCCAAGTTTATCGATGACCTGGTACTTGTCAACATTGTCATTTAAAACAGAGGAAAAAAGTGAACTAGGTCAAAGTTATTTGATAAATTGTAAAAAAAGCTAATCAAAAGTTAATCAGTTTTTAAAAAATAATAAAAGTAGCAATATATGTGACCACTAAAAAACTATAAACCTAAAATAACTACATTGAACTTATTAAGTTAGATTCGGTTTTTTCGTGCACCAAGTCCTAGGGAAAAATATGTTAAGCTCTTTTATTTTTGTTTTTCAATAAACAAAACATTATTGAAATTGCTAATTAATTTATTTCTAAATTGAATATTAAATTTTTTTTAGATTTTTCTTGAGAAATTGGAGCAACTTTAATTGTTTAAGTTTATAAACTTTAGTATAGTTATGATTACCACTTTAACCTTGCCAAAATGTTGTTTACTTGTATTTAATATTTAGTTATGCTTAATCTAAGTTAATAAGGAGGTAAAATATCAATGTTCATAACATGTTTGATAAGCCTTATTTATCAAAATTCCTTTTCGCATCATAATAAAGACATTAGTTTTTTTTTTGATAATATGGAATTAAATTAGTATTTTTAAATAGTTTTAAATTTATAGCAAATAGAAGGAAATAACTTATTCTAAAAAAGAAATTCATTTTGCTTTAAAAAAATTAAATACTATTAACAATAAAAATACTTACTTGTTATAATCTAAAAAAACTACAACAAAATTATATCAACAAACATAAAAACTGCTTATTTTAAGAAAAAACTAGTGTTATTATTTATGATGTTAAGTTTTTCATAAATATATTTACATTTCAATCTGTTGATATATGTAGCCAGCTAAAATCGTTAATAGGAGAAAAATTTCAATAAACAGTATATACTTTTTATTTATTCAGGAAATTTAAATATGTAACTATTTCCAGCAAATTTTGATAAAAGCCAGATGATTAGTTAAAACTTATAAATACATACGCAAAGAAGTTAGTTAAAAACTACTTAAAACAATTTTTTTTATAAATTTTTCTAAAGATTGAAATCAGCTTAAAAAATTTAGAAGAAGTGATGCCCGTAACAACATTCTTACCGGTCATACTCATGAGTATTTCTACTTTTATTGCTTTGAATAAAACAAACAAAAACAAAAAATGTGTCGAATTGAAGATGTTTTGCTACCTTACCACTGATTAAACCACACTCGGTGATATGTTATTACCACCCAGTATGGGCTTAATCAAGGGCATGATACAAAGTGTATTGACACTTTAGTGACTGTAATGGGGATCGAACCCACAACTGCTGGTTTACTAGCACAACGACCTAACTGACAAAGCTAAGCTGCCACTTATGAACCAACACCTAAATGAGCTTATAAACTCAGTAGCTTATACTATTAAGAAAGAACTGAGCCAGGGGAGAAAATTTTAAGCTAAAGTTCATGTATGTCACAAAATAACAAGTATAGTTTAAGTGTACAGTATATATGTTAGCATGCACTTAAAAGAAAAAGTTTTGTGAATATTGTGTACATTAGAAGATTAAAAATGTATCATCCAAAAACTGAAAACACAGTATATTACAGCTTATAAAAACAAACAAAACCTGATGTTTACTTTTTAAATACTACTTTAGAGATACTAAATTTTAAAAACATTACTAAATAGAGAAAGTTTATAGTACAGACAAATTAAGAATAAACTAGAGTAGCATTTATTTTTGAAAACTAAGTATAAGTTAAAATCTAACATAACAAGAAGGAAAAATTGAAACAACTATATAGTACAACTATTATATATATATATATATATATGTATCTATCTAAATAAATATCGATAGAAAGTCTTAGCAGATGTCTTATCTAACCTTTTTTTAACAAAAACTGAAAACTATTAATCTAATTACTATTTAATAAAATTACTATAAATTGTTTAACTTTTTAATAGTATCTGTGTTATGTCAAAGTTGTTGTTTTTGAAGTACTGCCAGTTTACTAAAAACATTTTTTTTAGAATAAGAACTGTTCAAAAATACAACTAAATAAGCAATAATAGATGACCATGGAATATTTTTACAGTATAGAAATTAAATAAGTGCAAATTTTAAAAACAGAAAAATTAGTATATATAAAAATGCTTCGAGTGAATTAAAACTAACTAAGACCGGAATTAACTAAAATCAATTAGTTACAAAAGCTAAAAATTTTCATTTTTATTAGTATTTCATTTCCAAGTAATTAAAACGTCAATAACTTTCAAGTAAAAAGTTTTAATATTTAATACACTATTTTAAAGTTTGATCAGTTTATTTGCACATAAAATGTTCTGTTTCTACTTGGTCAACTTTATCTGAAATATCAGCAGCTTTTTAAACTTTAAAACCAGCCTTAAATTTAGAAATTTATTTTTTAATGATGCAGAAACTAATTATTAAGAAAAAAAAAAAACTAATGATATCACCTGGATTATTAGACTACAAGCTTTTGGTTGAATAAATGATGAAATACAATAGTTCATCTAACAAAAGAAATCTATTTTGTTTTAAGTTTTAGTTTTAAGTTTGTTTTTAACAAAATTATTTTTGAATGATTTAATCTTTTATGCTTTGACTGTTAAATTTATGAGAAAGTTTAAATGCCTTATTTATTTCTGAAAACAGAATAAAAACTCCATTTAAATAATCTTTAGTGTTTTTCTTTTTATGAGGGTATTTCTTTATTGTTACAATAAACAACTAACATAATTTATAAAAGCAAAAGAAAAATAATAAAATGTTTTTTATTTATTTTTTTATAAAGTAACTTAAATTCTAAAATCTTACTGACTTGTACTTAAATAGTTTGTTAGTCATCATATAAAGCTCATCACCATGGTCAATAGGCCATAGGTGTTAAACTACATTTTCGTCATTCAGATAACACTATTTATTTTACAACTTTAAAATTTAAAAAATTTTTCAACAATCAGTAAAACTTATACTTTTAAAATTATCTACAGAAACTGTTAGGAATAAATGAAACAGAAAAGTATAAATTTAATATTATCTAAACTTTTGTCAGTATAAAAATATATTTTTTGGTTTTTATTTAAAAATCAAACTAATTAAATTGTTAAAATCATAATTTATCTTAACAAGCATTAATTTTAAAATGTTAAAAGTATCTTCTTTCAAAAAACTATTTTTACAAATTTTTTTAAAGATTATTTTATATAGCCGTAGCTGTATACTGATGTCTCGATATATTTAACTAATTATGGTACCAAAAAAAAGTCTATATTTATCTAAAATTATATATTTAAATTTAATTAGTAACTTTACGTACTTTTATGTATTACTATCTGATTCTTACAAAAGCTAAATCAAAGTTTTGGATAAGATATACAACAATTAAGTGTAATTATTTTTCTCTTTGTTTATAACTTATAATTTTGAACAATGTTAATAGTTTGAGTTTTCTAATATACATGTTTAATTCTAACAAAACTGAACAAAAAAAATGTGTCGAATTGAAGATGTTTTGCTACCTTACTCGTGATTAAGGCAAACTCGGTGATATGTTATTACCACCCAGTATGGGCTTAATCAAGGGCATGATACAAAGTGTATTGACACTTAAGTGGCTGTCATGGGGATCGAACCCACAACTGCTGGTTTACCAGCACAACGACTTTAATTTTTACTTTTTTTTGTGTCGCAGGTCACCTCGGAACTCACTGTGTTTCAGACCTAATAATTTTTACTTTTTTTTTCAAACCGAAAACGCCAAAATGTTTCTACTGTAAGCGATTTTTACTTTTTTTAATCAACGAAAAACACCAAAATTTCAAATTTTCAAAGTCCGAAAACAAAAATTTTCCCACCCAAATTTGGTACCAAAAATGACCTCTACCGGACCAAAACCAGTGTTTCCGCACTCCCACGGGACCCCGAAAACGGGTTTTCCCGCGCCCCTCCCCCCTAAAATTTTCCCGGCACCGTTTGTTGGACCGTCGATTCGCGCTGCACCTCATTATATTTTTGCACTTTTTTGTTAAAATACGATGTTTGCGCTGAAAATACGTAAAATTGCTACTTTCGCCCTACTTTCGATGAAATATTTTTACTTTTTTTAAAGCCTGAAACGGTTAATCTAGGTAAAGGGCGGAGGCCAGGGTCGGTTTTACTTTTTTTTTAAAGCCCGTCACACTGAATTCCGGTAAGTGTCCTACGACCGTTTCGTTTTTACTTTTTTTTAGTCGCCAGCCACACCTCTTCAGGCGTGTGTACGACTTTAATTTTTACTTTTTTTTGTGTCGCAGGTCACCTCGGAACTCACTGTGTTTCAGACCTAATAATTTTTACTTTTTTTTTCAAATCGAAAACGCCAAAATGTTTCTACTGTAAGCGATTTTTACTTTTTTTAATCAACGAAAAACACCAAAATTTCAAATTTTCAAAGTCCGAAAACAAAAATTTTCCCACCCAAATTTGGTACCAAAAATGACCTCTACCGGACCAAAACCAGTGTTTTCGCACTCCCACGGGACCCCGAAAACGGGTTTTCCCGCGCCCCTCCCCCCTAAAATTTTCCCGGCACCGTTTGTTGGACCGTCGATTCGCGCTGCACCCCATTATATTTTTGCACTTTTTTGTTAAAATACGATGTTTGCGCTGAAAATACGTAAAATTGCTACTTTCGCCCTACTTTCAATGAAATATTTTTACTTTTTTTAAAGCCTGAAACGGTTAATCTAGGTAAAGGGCGGAGGCCAGGGTCGGTTTTACTTTTTTTTTAAAGCCCGTCACACTGAATTCCGGTAAGTGTCCTACGACCGTTTCGTTTTTACTTTTTTTTTATTCGCCCGCCACACCTCTTCAGGCGTGTGTACGACTTTAATTTTTACTTTTTTTTGTGTCGCAGGTCACCTCGGAACTCACTGTGTTTCAGACCTAATAATTTTTACTTTTTTTTTCAAACCGAAAACGCCAAAATGTTTCTACTGTAAGCGATTTTTACTTTTTTTAATCAACGAAAAACACCAAAATTTCAAATTTTCAAAGTCCGAAAACAAAAATTTTCCCACCCAAATTTGGTACCAAAAATGACCTCTACCGGACCAAAACCAGTGTTTCCGCACTCCCACGGGACCCCGAAAACGGGTTTTCCCGCGCCCCTCCCCCCTAAAATTTTCCCGGCACCGTTTGTTGGACCGTCGATTCGCGCTGCACCTCATTATATTTTTGCACTTTTTTGTTAAAATACGATGTTTGCGCTGAAAATACGTAAAATTGCTACTTTCGCCCTACTTTCGATGAAATATTTTTACTTTTTTTAAAGCCTGAAACGGTTAATCTAGGTAAAGGGCGGAGGCCAGGGTCGGTTTTACTTTTTTTTTAAAGCCCGTCACACTGAATTCCGGTAAGTGTCCTACGACCGTTTCGTTTTTACTTTTTTTTTATTCGCCCGCCACACCTCTTCAGGCGTGTGTACGACTTTAATTTTTACTTTTTTTTGTGTCGCAGGTCACCTCGGAACTCACTGTGTTTCAGACCTAATAATTTTTACTTTTTTTTTCAAATCGAAAACGCCAAAATGTTTCTACTGTAAGCGATTTTTACTTTTTTTAATCAACGAAAAACACCAAAATTTCAAATTTTCAAAGTCCGAAAACAAAAATTTTCCCACCCAAATTTGGTACCAAAAATGACCTCTACCGGACCAAAACCAGTGTTTTCGCACTCCCACGGGACCCCGAAAACGGGTTTTCCCGCGCCCCTCCCCCCTAAAATTTTCCCGGCACCGTTTGTTGGACCGTCGATTCGCGCTGCACCCCATTATATTTTTGCACTTTTTTGTTAAAATACGATGTTTGCGCTGAAAATACGTAAAATTGCTACTTTCGCCCTACTTTCAATGAAATATTTTTACTTTTTTTAAAGCCTGAAACGGTTAATCTAGGTAAAGGGCGGAGGCCAGGGTCGGTTTTACTTTTTTTTTAAAGCCCGTCACACTGAATTCCGGTAAGTGTCCTACGACCGTTTCGTTTTTACTTTTTTTTAGTCGCCAGCCACACCTCTTCAGGCGTGTGTACGACTTTAATTTTTACTTTTTTTTGTGTCGCAGGTCACCTAGGAACTCACTGTGTTTCAGACCTAATAATAAGTGTTTCTATTGTAAGCAGTTTTTACTTTTTTCAAGCAACGAAAACGTCAAAAATTCGACTTTTCAAAGTCCGGAAACAAAAATTTTCCTATCCAAATTTTATTTTTTGCATAGTTCAAAATTACGTAAAAATAAATACAAACAATATTATATAAAACAAATGAGTCTTGTATTTCAGTCAGAATGAAAAAAAAACTGTAATTTACTTACTACTAATAAATCTAATAAAAACTATAATAGGCTCTATAAAATTAAAGAAGCTTTCTTATAAATTACATAATAACATTCAATTAGTTATTCTATATTTTTTTTGTAAATAAATGCTATTAGTATACACACAAACTTATACAGTTTTTTTCTTTTGAAGTCAGCTCTTATTAATGCATGAAGTTTTGTTTTAGTATAAAAGAAAACATTTTGTAATGGTAAAGAGTACTTTGGAGATGATTGCTGTATAAATTAATTGACCCACAAAAATCTCATACTATCCATTTTTGATGTTTACATGGCACTTAAAATATTTCTGAATGGATTTTTATATTGATATGCATATTTTTAAAAGAATTTTAACAACTTTTCATGTTTTATGACATCATAATTCACAAATGAGCATATTTTTGTAATATTGTGCCTTATGCAAATTCAAAATGCAATTTAATCCCTACAGTTCATACGAAAATGAGTCAAATTAGTTTTTCCTTAAGCTATGCAGCATAATTATTACATCACATCTATAAAAATTTATTAAACACTGCACTGTTTAAACATTCAAGTCAAATTTAATAAAGGGCTTCTTTTAGTTTGCAACATTTAACATAAGCAAGGTGTTTTTTTATTTCAGTTTGTTTAAATAGTTTAATTCAATAATAGTTAAATTTTTTTAAAAACTTTAAATTTAACTTGAAGCGGTTTAATTTAGAATATTACCATTAAAGTGTCAGTTCGTATATTATTGTAGATCTACACTTTAATATAATAAAAAATTAATTGCAGTTATGACTCGGTTTTTCATTTCCATAGTATCATATTGCTTTTATAAAGCTTTCTAATATAACATATATATTATTAAATTCCATCATAACATATATGAACTTCAATCAATATAAGGCATGCTTTTCATGTATTTAAAAAACATTTATTGTAAAATTTTTTGGTTAAACTTAATATAAATTTCAAAACATACCTTTTCAGTCTGCAAATCCCTTGAGCAATGACTAACGATTCATGGATTGTGTTGGTTTTCCACGAACTGTTTCAGTTTTCCACTCGAAAAGCTCCAAGATTCTTACGGGTATGTCAATATCCAAAGGTGCTACTACTGGTCAACCTGATAAAAGAAAAGTATAGGAATTGTACGTTTTGGACTAAATTATGTTCAAAAAAACCAGTACGTCACAAAACGTTAAATGTGAATTATACTGTAAAAAAAACAGTGTATGAGCATTATAAATAATCAGATTTTTTTTTCTAGATATGTTATATGTTTCATGTGTGTATTTTAAAAACTTTAAAACAACTGCTTTAATTTTTTAGGATGTAAAAACTACAATTTATTTAATTTTTTTAATATCTAATTATGTGTAATGAGATTAAACATTTTTTTAAACCCTTTAAATAAAGGGTTTTTGGTGCTTTTATTAGCTAGGCAGACTGTAGAGTTATTAAAATGTTTGACAGTATTTTATTATTAGTTATTAACTAAACAGATCGCTCATCATTAAACGGTAAAATTATAAATAAACAAAATAAATAAGTAGTTATTTCATTTAGAAATAAAAATATTCTTTTATTTTTATGTGTATAATAATAAAATTTTACTTTTTGTGATTAAATCTTGTTGAGTCAAACAGTTTTATGTTCCTAAAAAACAAGCAAAAAGTAACAGTATAAACTTTTTAGTTAAATGATTGTATTTAAATTTTAGTTGCTTAACTACTTGATATACTATACAACATAATACAGTTATTTATACACAAAATAATTAAATACAACAAATAAAAAGTATTAAGAATCATAAAAAATAACTGTTTTTAAAAGTGCCTGGCTTGGTTTAGGTAAGTATTATAATTTAATGCTAAAAAGATAAATATTGTATTTTGAATAAAACCTACCATCTATAGACAAGGAAACTTTATGTATAAAATAGTTTACTGTCAGTTTTTTGTGTCTATTTTCATCAAAATTTTATAACAAACCATTTTATAAAGCCTCCTTGAGCACCAGTAATGACATGTTGGAAATGTATCTTTTAAAGAGCTTATTCAGTAAGCTTTACATGTTTGTACTAAATGGTTGTTTATCCATGTCCTAAGTAAAAGAGTATTTATATTAGAATGTTATTGGTGTTTATATCATAAAATTGTGTACTAATTATAAACTTTCAAAATAGTTTAAGCTTTTTCTTCAAAATACATTTTATTTATAAACTGTCTATTGATCATTAAAAAATTATTCCTCTTAAATAATAACAATGCATAAACTTATTAAATTTATTGCAATCGTATAAAGAATGAAACATCTCAATTAAAGAAATAAGGGTTGATCTAGTTATCAATTGTATGTTTGAACAACTAGTAATTAACAGTTGTAAAAGTTTATATAAATTAATCAACTGACAAGAAATTTAACACAAATGACATTTTAACTTTGTTATAGTGCTAAAAAATAACTGGTTGCTTTTTATTAATGTAAAAAAAAGTTAGATTTATTGTGTGATTAATCAGTTAATTTTCTTTTAATAAAAACAGTTTGTTTCTACTAAACTGACAAGTATTATGTCAACATTTTGATTCCAAATATTGAGGTTAAAGATTTCAGTCTACAATAACTAAAAGATGATGGACAAAAGTTATTTTGTTAGAAATATTTTTAAAAAAAGTTAGGATAATCTAAGAACAGAATAACAATTTAAAACAAACAAAAATTTAAAACTACAAAAGAATTGTAGTCAGCAACTACAATTCTTTAAGCTTTTTATACAATGACAATTTTGATACTTTCATAACTTTATGTTCTGCTATACTGAAGTTTATTAGTAAGCATTGTTTAACTAAACTTTCTTCTATGAAAAATAAAATTAAAATATTAATAATTTAAAGATGAGCTTTGTTTGTTATACCTAAAGTTTTTCTTTGGAAACTTATAAATTTTTCAGTAAACTTTAAATGGTAGTTATTAAACAATATTGAAAAAAGGTCGTATTTAACAATAGTAAACTCTATGGCTCTATAAACAATAAAATAAATACACTTTTTACCATTTTTATTAACTATTATAAAGGGTAAATAATTATGAAACAAACATAGTTTACATTTTGACTAAAAATAAGCGTTGCCACTCATTGATTCAAAAAGTTGTCCTGAGTGATAAAAAACTATCTTTAATGACCTTAAACTGTCTTAAGTCATGTTGAATATTTTTTTAAATAGACTAACCAATATGAAATACTTTATTAGCTTCAAAAAATCAAACTCTTTAACAGAAATGGTTATAAAAATAAATGTTGAAAATAAGTAAATTTAATCACACCCAAAATCTACAAAACAATGGTCTTAGAATTTTAAAAACTAGAAAAATATTTTTGATTTTTTTTTAATTCAATCTGTCCTGAGTTATCCAGAGTTGTCCTTATTCATTCTAAGATTTTATTATTTTGAATACCATGAGTTTGTGGTAACCCCAGTAATAAGTAAATATTTATTTATAAAATAGTGGTAATCAATTCAACCTGAAACTGGATTTATTTACTTTATTTTTATAATGACGGAGTTCATAGTTGTGATAGGTTTGTATTTAAAAATTTTAATACCATAAAGTATTAAATCAAACTTCTTTGAGATTAAATAAATTTAATTACTAATAAAGTTCCATTAAAGCTCAATATTGCTTACTGAACTTATTACAACTATTATTAAAACTTTGAATTATGATTTATTGCGTTTTTACTGCAATCTTTATACAAGGCTACTACCTAATTTACATTATCAATACTTTTAGAATATATGCAAAATTTAAAAAACTTTTGTACCTTTGAAAAAAGTCTACAAAATTTTCATTTAAGTATTTAAATATTTAAATGTTTTTGAACAAAAGGTTAAATCTTAATTTGTATTTTCAGGTTGCTTTTATCATAGAAAAACTGCTGAGCTACTAAGTCATAAGTAAAAAGTTTCTTTTCAGCTTGGTTATTATATTCAATCTAAAAAATAACAGTTGGTTTACATCTTAGAATTTAAAACTACTTTTGATATGTATGTAATAAATTTAGGAAGATTTTAATTGGTACCATATGGAGAGATAAACTAAATCAGTTACATTTAACCATTTAAATATATTTTAATATATTCTAAAGATTTTGTTTCAAAGTCTCTATAACTAATTTTAATTAAAAAGAATAATCATGATAAAACTTAAATTCAAATTGTTGTAAAAAACACTTGTCTTATCTTTTGAACCTTGATCTAACCTGCTATATCAAAAATTTAATAAAAGTAACTTATACTTAATCCACTTTAATCAAAAATTACCAGAAACACATTTATCCATAACTGATATTAAGAATTTGATTGTTAAAAAAATTAAATTTAGATACTTACTTAACTGAAAAGAAAGGAAACAAAATATTATAAAACTTAATATTGACTAACCAGTGTGCCTTGATATTTTTTTTCTTTAGCTATACATTTACACTTAATTAATAAAAATTAGTAATTAGTATTTTTTAAAAAGACTACATTTTATTATTACATTTATTTTTTTAACAATTATATACAAGATTAAATAAACTTAACAATGAAAATGAATAATTTTATTGACCAGCAATTAATTACTGGGTTTTCAATTGGTTCTGAGAAGTTCCTGTGAGATTTTCACAAGTTCAAGATTTTAGATGTATTTTTAATATATAACTAATTTAATTTTAAAAAGGATGTTATAAATAGCATAACATTGATATAGATACAGTAAAGCTACTCTAAATATGTTTTTAAATATAAAAAATATATAATGATAATAATATCTATATAATGTACTTTTAGTGTGGAGTCAAAATTTCATTACTTTACATGTAAAAGTTGTAAAAATCCAGCATGTTTTTTAAATTGTCAAGCTTTAGGTTTATAAAGTTTTTTTGCAGCTCTGTAATTATCATAAAATAAAGAAAATTAGATATGTTATATACTTTAAATGTTTTAAATAACTTCATAGAAAAATAGTCTGAGTTTTAACAAAAATTAAACTATCTCTGCTTGGACTGAGTTTCTTAAAGATCATATTTGAGTTAGTCTATATCAGCTTAAGTTTAAAAAAACAATTAGTTACCTTGGGTATGCTGACTGTTTGGTATTCCTGTTAAAAACACCTTAAGTGACTTGATATTTAAAAATGAACACAAGGATTTTTCAGAAATCATGATTTAAAACAAAAAAGTGAGGACACATTTTAAAACTCAAAAGCAAGTGTTTACCAATTAGATAAAATGTTATATACTACTTTATCTACTACAAATAGTGAATAAAAACTTTAATAGTCAGTTCTACATGACATATTACCATATTAACTCTTTGAGTGATAAAAAATTGTTTAAGCTATTTAAACTGAAAGAAAAGATATAAAAACTTCTACATACATTGACTTGAATGTTTTCTTATTAATTTAAACAATATTTTCAATAACAAAAACATACTTAAGTTCCAGAAGGTAATGCAAAGGATCAATCAAAGTCCATATAAATAACCAAATAGAAGAGCTTCATATTCTTTGTATATTAGTAATGTTGTTTTCTAAATACAAAGTTTATTGTTACAATGTAAACAAAGTCCATTTTGTGTTTAACATTCGTGTAAACAAAAATGCTATTTGATCAAATACCAGGGACTGAATATTGAAGTCGTTAGACAATCTTAATTCTTTTAGAGGTATAAATACATTTAAGATTTTAAATCAACTTATGTTAGTAATCAGTTTAAACAAATAAAGATTGGTTATTAAATAATTATTCAATAAAATAATTTATTTTAAACGTAAATTTATACTATAAACTCAGAGAGTTAACAAAATTAATACTTTAACATGAATAAAAAATTATCGTACAATAAAATACTATTGCAAACTTAGTGAGTTTAATAAAATAAAACTTCAAAATTATAATTAAAAGAAAAATGAGAAATATTTGCAATTTATAACTTCATGAATCTTTTAGTTTTCTTTTATACTTGAATAAACTTTTGCCATTTTTTACGTTCATTGAGACGTGTCTGCTAGAAAGTAAATACAGAAATGTTGTTGGATTGTTAAATTATAATTTTTAAACTTTAAGTTTATATCAAAAATTTTTTGCTTAATTTATTTAACAAGTAAATTAGAAGTAGTAGAATAAAAAAAAATAAACACTTTTAAAACTTGAACAGTTTTATTATATCTTTTAAAGATTACTTTTAAAGTTTAAAAGCTGTTTCAAGGCGAAGTTTAAAAGGACAAGTTAGTATTCAATAATTGCTTAATATAAAATCGTTTTACAAACTAAAATGCTTTATTTTAGCAAAAATATAGTATGTTACTAAAACCTAAGATAAGATTCTATATTAAAACAGTAAGTATTATGATACTTTTTTTTCTCTTACCAGTCTGCAAAAATAAGCAAATCTTTAAAAAGTACACCTAAAAGATGTTATTTCATATATATTTAAAAAATAAGCATAATATAGTTAGTAAAAAGTATTATTTTATTTTCTACAGCTTCTTAAAAGGTGTAAAGAACTTAAACAAAACCAAAGTTATAATACTAAAACTACTTAAACATTAGATACAATTCAAAACACTTTTCAACACAATTCAAAACAAAAAAAATGGGAATAAATAGTTGGTCTCTTTAGAAGTACAAGTTTTCTAGTTGCTTAAAAGCTAAGGTAGGTATCAACAAAACTCATGTCGACAAAACACTTTTAATCTTAATTATAGATGTTTATTTATAGTTATATTGTAAGTCTATAAACTATAATGGTTTTATTTTGAACTCTGAAAATATCAACTAGTTATTCTAATCGGTTTAAAACAAAGTATAAACACGAGTTTCAAATAAGTTAAATTTATCAATTTTATAACTAATGTTTAAAAGTAGTCAGATCTATCAACCACACAAATAACGTCATCACTATAAATTGATACTTTATTTTTAAAAACATTTTTGAAAAATAGCTTAACGAAAACTTCTAATTTGTATATGAATAAATATTGTGTACAACTTAATAAAATCTAAAATTTATTATGAATCTTCCTATGTTATTATTAAAAATTATTAGGTGAATGTCTAATTCCTATGAACAATAAGTTAAGACTGAAAAATAGAACTCGTAGTAAAACTAAATTAGTTAAATTTTTGAATAGTTATTGTCATTTGCTATACAGTAATCACTAATTACTAAATAGTAAACAGACTAAAGAAAACTTCGGTAACAAAAACAAACATTTTGTTTGTTGTCAAATGTTGACAACAGAATTTCACATATAGTTTCAAAAAAAAATTCCATAACGAATATAATTAGGTTAAAAATGCTTATTTTTAAACACATGCTTTTAAATATTTTAATACACAATTAGATTAATAATAATAGTGCCTTGATCATTAACAGAATTAAAAGTTAATTCAACGTTGATATTTTTATCTAAATTTGTTTAAAAAATATTTAAAAGAATAGTTTAAATAACTGTTTAGATATCAATTTAGTTTTAGAATTTAAATTGATTTAAAAGTTTACAAAACTTATAATTAGCTTAATAATTCGGAATTTATAAAATAAAGTAAACACAATAACTTCAATTAAAAAAACTGTTATTATTTATTTAGCTCAAGGTGAAATATCTTATTATTATTTACAATAACAAAGTAATGACATATCAGTAGCTTTTTTCGAAATTTAAAACTTAAAAATTGAACATTTAGTTTAAAACGGATTCTACATGTATTTTTATTTCAATAAGATTAATCTGAATAAAGTTTATATTTAACTGTTAGCACGAATTTAATTAACAATGTGCTATAAACATAAAAAACAAGAAACTTTGAAATCATTGAATTAATTGAGTTTAGTCACTGCTCTGTTACATTGTATGACATTTTAACTTGAGTTTTTGTGAGTTTATGCCATAATAAAACGTACTATTTGATAAAAAAATAATATTACATTATAAGTCAATTAATAAACTAATAAACTAATTTATAATCATATAAAACAGTTTGTTGTTTTTATAAAATTACTTTACATGACATTACCAGTTTGCAAAATTTTAAGAAAAATAACTGTTAAGACAAAAAATCCCGTCAATTCTTGTTTTTATATAATTGATTAAAAATAGTTTAATAAATTAAACCTCTGAACTGTCTACTTTTTAAAAGTATGAGAATATTTGTTTACACTGTAAACCTACTAAATTTTTTTTTTCAAATACTAAGTTTATTAAAAAATAAATACATCGATACCAATAGCAAATTACAAATATGATTTAACATTAGCGTTTTATTTTATAATTGAATATTTTCAAAACTTTTTCCGTTGTAGAACACTTAAAAAGTCTTTAACTTAATCAAATCTACATAACTACAGTTTGTTCAGATAAAAACTGATTGTTAGTAACAAAACAAATCGCTTAGTTTTATTTTAAACAAATAAAGAATCTCTCTGTAAAGCAGCTGTTATTTTTTCTGGAAAAGAGAGCTGTATAATTTTCCGTAGAAAACTAATAAAAAGAAATATAAACTTTATTCATAAGTTACTTAAGGTTTACTACCGAATTTTATCAACACAAAAGTTTTCAATAACAGCTTCAAATAACAAACTAGTATTTATAAAACCTTTTAAAAATTTGAACACATATCTATTTAATTAATCACATTTAAACTATAAATATAATTTCCAATATACGTACAAATTCTTTATTTGGCTTGACCATATTTTCCATACTTTATACTTTATAGCTATTTATGTGACTTAACATTAAATTCACATTGGCACAAACGAAATGCTATAAAATATGGCAAATATGGCAAGGACTTGTTTGGTTAACGTTTTTTATTTTTAAACATTTTTGTAGTAAACTACATAGTTTTTATCTTATTATATCTAAAAAAAGACTCATTTTTATATTTAGAGTATTAATAATTTATACACTGACCATTGGCTAAATGATTTTTTGCAATGTTTTAAAGTTTTATCTTTTATAAAACGAAGACACTTGTTGTTAAACACATTTAAAACTCGCATTCCTTTGTATTTTTAGATATAGATAAATATAATTGTTGTTTATATACAGAGTTTAGAAGATTTAGATTTTATTATTATATATTTTTCTTAGGTAGTTTAGTCGTAAAGAAGGTCCAAGTTTTAAAAATTTTTACATTTTTAAAAAATAATAGTTTTTACTTTCTAGTTTTTATTGAAAATATGATATCTGAATAATTTTTAATAATTACTCTTGTTAAAGATTTATTTATTTTTTCGTAGTACAATCTATATTTTTTTCAAAACTTTACGGAAAATGTTAAGTTTAATTTTTCAACACATCTAAAAGAAATAATGAAACAATCATGCTTTTTAAATTTGTGATACACTGATTTAAATAACAATTATATTTAATTATTTCAATTTAAAACATGGAAAAAATATTGTTTTATCAAATAATGGTTTCTAGAAAAAAATCATAATAGTGATAAAGAAACGTACAAAGCAAGATATTTTTTTTTATTTAAAGTGTCAGATGCTAAAATTAACTTTTGTTGGAATATGAACTTTAAATAACTTAAATTCGATTTTTAGAATGATTAAAGCTTGATAAATATTATTTTTTTAATTTTATCAAAACAATTTTAAATACTAAATATGTTAAGTTCAAAATAAATGTTGTAAGTTTCAAAAATTTTTAAACTGTCTATAAGCATTTAACTTTGAGTATAATTTTTTTCTAACTTAGTATTACTAATCCCTGGTTAGCAAAATACTTTGTGTAAAAATTTTGTGGTAACCTGTTTGTTTTGTTACTGCGCATGCTCAGAAATACAACATAACATTCTTTTAAAACTGTTACACAGGTATACAGTGCAAGGCAAGCCAATGAAAGGTATGTGATAGAATTATTTTATTATGAACTATTTTAAAGAATAACTTGAAACTGCATTATATATCTCTAAGTGTTTGCAATAACTTGTCTACATTACATCTATATATATGAATTTTAACTTTTTTTAAGTGATTTAGTTTATTTATAGACCAAAGTAAAAAAAAAATATTTATTTATTTATGTAGACTACTCATTGTATTTACTACATATGTTCATTTAAACATATTAGTTAATTTAATTTCAAACTTTTAATTCATTACCTATATTTATAATCAAAATAAACTAAAATTAGTCAATAAGTTAAGAAAGTCATAGTTGATTAAGGTTATTGGGTAATTTTCTAGGATGATGTAGCACCAATATCAAAGTGAAAATATTATACACTTTCAATTTCATACTTTGATAAGAATAAGATATAGAGTTGAAATATAAGGTACACAATTACTCAAATTTGAACAGAAAACTTTATTTTGATGATTTTTTTTAGTTATTATTTTATTTTTATTATCACTGATACCCCTAACCCTTACCCTTGATTTGTAGCTTTTTTTTTAAGTCTCTATGATGAAGGTTTGGATTTAGAGCTTTTCATTTCTATACTTTTCTTTTCAGAGTGTAAAATTAAAAGTGTAAAAAGTTTTTTTTTTGATATTGGTGCAACATCATCCTAGGAAATTACCAGTTATTGTAAGTAAAAATAATATTGATTTATTTCTGAACTATGATAAAGTTTTAATAAAATCTTTATAAGCAGAATTCTTCACTAATTTCAGTTTGTTGTTTTTCACAAATTACTAAATTTTAAGTTTAAGAAGAAAATTCACTAAAAAATTAATATGTGTTTTTACAACAACAAGACTTTTATGTGAATATGATTAAATCAAAAATGAATTATAAATTAAAATGAAGTTTTACACAAAATTTACATTTGGACTATATGGTTTTTAAATAGTCTTAATTGACAAAATTTTGTTAATTTTAGTTTCAATTACAATTTATATAAAATAGTGTTTCTTAATCAATTTAAAATGTTTTTATTTAGTAATTTTCATATATTAATAGTTGTATTAATAACTATGTTAGGTGCTACATGTTTTCCATAAAACCTGGAATCCTAGAAAAAGCAGGAATTTTGAACAAAAATCACTAAAAAACCTTTAAAAACATGGGATTTTAAACAAATTTTTGTTATATATATTCAAAGCTAGTAGAAGATTTTTCTTAACTCTGAGCTATTATATTCTATTTTAGAACTTGTTATATTGTGGTTTACAATATTTTATTCATTAGAAATAAAAGTTATTTCAACAGGTTTTTTTTAATGTATCAACACCTAATTTTTCTATTAAAATCCTAAAGACATGCAAAATATTTAATATTCCTAGATTGTATTGAACATTGCAATTTTTTAAAAATAAATTCAAAATACTATGTTTTAAGCTAGCTATAAAGTATTTAGAAAAAGTTTACTTCTCTTTTATTCACTTAAAGTTAGCTTCATAGTATTAATAAAACGTTATAAGAGGTAAAACGTTATTAGAGGTAGTTCAATATGGGCTAGTAATATTATTTTTGTATCAAAGTATTAATTTTTAACATATGTTTATGTCTCTTATTAATTTTATTGTTTAATACGATGCAAAATACTTATATTGACCTATTTACTTTTCTTTAATAATATTTACTTTCTAAATACAGAGTAGGAACTTTTTTTGGATTTTTTTTCAAGGCTCTAAAAAGTTTTTTTGTTACATTTAAATATTGAGTTATAGAAAATTTACTTACTGGAAAGATACAATAATAATACTCTAAAAGTGTTTAACAACAAATTAAGTTTTAAATATTAAAAAATATTTTTTGTGTATCAAGTCTACTCTAAAACTTATTATTTTCTATGTAAAATTGTAATCGAAAGCAAAATTTTTATCCTTGTTGTTAATTTCATTTTAATATTTAAGTCTATCCAAACCCCTTGTGCCTAACTTTTAAAAAGTTTTCTTATTCAAGGTTTTTATAGATAAACTGCAGGTTAAATAGTTTTTTAAAAATATTTTAGTTAAAATGGTCTAAATTATTTCAGTTAACTTTTTTTAAATTGGCAAAAAAAAAATATTATTGTCATATATTTAGACCAACAAGGGTTCTTGTTTAAAATCTCAGACTCACAGTTATAAATAATTTGAAACATTTAATAAATTGGTGAGTATGATTGATTTTCAAATCTATATATACTTAGTAATTTATCCATTTAGTATCCCTAATAGGTGGACATTTTACCTAGAATTCTAAAAAAATTGGAATTTGATATTTACAAAAAACTTTATACTATAGGAAAACAATTTAAAAAACTTGTTATTTTGAAAAAAAAACAATAAAGATAAGAAATAACTTTTGTATAAATACAAAAAATCTATTTTTTGAAATACATTTAAAGTAGTTTTGTACCCATTCAGTAATTTTACAATATTAAAATAATTTAATAAGTATTAAAATATAGTTAAGAAACCTGAAACAAAAGAAATTTCTAAAAGTCCATTAGCCACTGTTGTTGACTTTATTAATTTGTATTTATTATTCAAACCCATCTGAATTTTAAGCCATTAAGGGCCAATAGTGTCAATATCTACAAATGCTACAATATATCAACAAATAAGAATTTATATAAAAAATTTAAATTTTGAAAGTTTTTGTCAAATAATAAGACACCAAAAGTTTTATGGATAAATAGTATTTTTTCTCCACTTAAATAAAATTTACTTCTGATACTACTACAGTTAAATTAGAAAGGTCAAATAAAGAACTTTGTAGTTAACAAAATTACTGCACTTACATCTACTAAAACTTCATACAAGTACATAATGTAAAAAAAAAAAATTTCACATAATCCAAATTTATTTACTTGGTAATGATGACATCACAACAAACTTATTTCCTTGTCTTTTCATTTTAAAAATTTAAATATTAAAGAGGGTGAAAGTAAGTATTGATATATTATCAAACTAAAGAAACTTATTAAATCGTTATAATATATCACATTATTTAAGTTTTTATTAATTTGAATGTAACTGTATGCTATCAGTTTAGTTTACATACATTAACTGTTGAGGCCATAGAATGGTCACATCACAGTGAGTAAAAAACTGGTTTAAGGTCATAGGGGGTTTAGTCAAATTTTTTTACATGTATATCTTATTTTAAAGATCTTAAACTCAGCTAACATATGTTTTTACCCTTTTCTTATAACTTTATGAAGTATGAAGGAACAAAGTTTGTTAGTTTAATAGGTCTCCTATGTAAGGGCTAAGTTAGAAAAGGCAAAAAAAGACTATTTTATAGATAATATTTCTTCTGCTGTTTTTAAGAAATATTTTAAAAGGATTTTGAGTAAAATGTTAACTTAATATAGCAAAGAATTCTTATGTAATTTTTTTAGTTTTGAGTATTTTTTTCATAAAGAGATTTAAACAATACATTGCTTACACTTAAGAAGCCTTTATATAAATAAAAGAAAAGTTCTTAATACTTAATTTCTTTACTTTCTTTTTTATTAATTCTTGAAAAATCTTAAAAAAAGATTTTTTTTTATGTAATTTTAATTTTTAAATTAATACAATAGAATTTTTCTTGCAAAAAATATTTTCTAAAAGATTGAGGTCAATAGATTACAAAAGAAGGAAAAGATAGGTTTTAATAATTTTAGAGTTGTTGAGTAAATTGACCATAAAAAGGTTATTGCCTTTTAGTTTATATCTAAAATTTTTAAATAAATTATTATATTCTAAAAATTAATTAAGATTTAATATTTTATACAGATTTATAGTTTATACTTAAAAGCTTTCATATAAAAGTCAATGATAATTTTTTAAGAAAAACGTCTTACCCCCTTCCATATGCCCTCAAGTAGGTTAAAACAAAATTTTAAAACTTAAAAAAAAAATAAGACAGGGTTGCCACATAATAAATGTAAATCAGGATATAATGTTTTTTTTTTAACTCAGGCTGACCCAGGATATTTAAGATTTTTAAGTATCAGGACAGATTTTTTCTTTAACTTGAATGTTTTTTAGATGATTAAGGGCATAGGGGTGTCCACCTTGATTTTTACAACTTGATCTTATTTTACAGAGTTTAAGAGTTTTGTCTGAGCTATCAGAAATTTTCAACCGCTTGAAAAAATTCAAAGTATTTTTTGAGATATGAGCAATCAAAGTCGGTGACCTCAATAGGTTCCTAATGGAAGGGACAAACTAAAATTTCACTAAAAATCTATCTCCTCCTTCATTTTTTAAGTAATCAGTAATCTTCTTCAAAATTTCTTATTTGGAATAAATATTGTTAAGCGCTATTTACGGAAATAACATAAGTTGTCATTGCAAGATGGTACTGTTGAAATTAGTCCATTTTTAAGCTATAGAAGGGTAAAGTATTTTTATAAAGTTTAATTTTTGTTGGTTTTTCAAGTAAAATTTAATTTACTTTTAATCTGTTTCACAATTAACTTAAGTGCAACTAATCAAAGTTTGAGATTTTAATATGTTACACTTGAAAGGGATAACCAAAATTGCAAATAATAATTATTATTTAGATTTTAGAGGATATGATTTTGTAAGTACTTTAACTTATACAATCTAATTTTTTAAAATAATAGAAATTATTAATATGAGTAGTTTTAATATTTGAAAAGTGTATAATGTAAAGGGAAAGGTCAAATATTTTCTTTACAAAAATTAACATTGATTTGCTTTTATTTAAAGCATGTAAAGTTTTAAAATTAACATTGTCACAACCCAGTTTTATAGAATTTAAAAATAATTGTTTTAGATAGAAAATATGAAAATAGGTTAAAAATGTAAAAAAATGTTTTTATTTTTTCAAATTTAAACAGTTTTTGCTTTAAAAAGATTCAAATGTTAGTAATGAACTATCTGAAAAAATTTGAAAAAGATAAGTAAAACTAAAGAAGAATATTTTTTAACTTTTTTTTGATAACTTGTTTTGTAAGGAAAGTATTGAGCTCACAAATTTCGATTGCTTATAACTGGAAAGTATTTTTTTATCTAAAAATATTTGATAGCTATGATAAAAGTCTTCATAATAAGATTAACTTGTAATAAGCAATGTTTACCCCCTTATGGCATTATGCCTTTATGACCTTAAATAGTTTTCTAGATTTTAGGAAAAATCAGTCATGAAATGCTTACATTATTATGTTTTCTTAATGCAACAGTTTGGCATTTTATGATCATACAATTTTTTTTTTTTGAAAGTTGAGTTCATTAGCAGAAAAAAACAAGGAAAATATGTATTTTAGTTATTTTAGTTTTCTAAAAAATTGCTAATAAAAAATAATCTCAATATGTTTCCATAAGGACAAAGTGTATATAAGATGTGGGATGAGTCAAATATGCACAATGACAATTTTGAATAAAGGTCAAATATACACAAAAAGTCACTTTCTGCACTAAGGGAATTTTTAGCACAGAACATATGTGCCTGATGATGGGTCACTTAAGCACAAAATTTACAATTGCACAATTTTTCACCAAGGGTCAACTTTGCATAAGTGACAATTTTCCACACAAATAAAAAATACTATTCATAAAATAACCACCATATAAGGGTAAGGAGTAACAGTGATACTAAAAAACATAAAAGAAATAAAGAAATAATTTTAATAATATAAAGAAAAATAGTTACCAACTAAGGGTTAACAGTGATAGTAAGAAGAACAAAATAGTAATAAGTATATAGTTTACCAGTAATTGGTAATTTAATTTTTAAATAATACAATTAGACCTCAAATAGCCTTAAGAAGTTATAGAAATTTTTGACTGGTTGATTGGTAAAACAATACTTGAAATTCTCAGACATAGCTGTTTGTTAGATAACTTAATAGTCAATTGTGCAATGAAGTAACATTGGCCTGAATAGAGATAGTTAAACAGAGGGTTGATGATAAAAAACCCACAGTCTAACTTTTTAAAGCTTTTGTTGCACTTTGATTGTTAACTATTTCTATTGTACAATTTATAACAACCATTTGTAAACTAATATACATTATTATTGTAGACTTATTTAAGTTAAAACTTAAAAGTGATAAAAGATTTATAAGTAATTTTTCGTAGAATAAATATTTAACTCTTTCTGTTTACCACACTAAAAAATTAAGATTTTAGGTGTTTATGCTCAAGAAAAAGCATTATCATAAATTTTGGAGTTTTCTTTTACAGTTGACAAACAGTTTTATTCTTAAGAACAAAAATTATTTTCAATGATGTTTTATTTACATTTAAGTAATTTAAAGTACTTTTAAGTACAATTAAAGTGAACTTTAACATTATATTTTTATAGATATGGCTGAGAATACGAAATACATCAGAAAACACCCAGAAAATGCTGTTTCTTATTAATGGCTTTATGAAGGTAGTTTATTTGTATTAAACATGTTTAAATGTAACTTGTTGTAATTACTTATATCGTTTACTCTGTATAAAATCCAATCTAAATTTGAATCTACTAAACCTTTAACAGAATGTTAGTAATGTTTTGTTATAAGAACGTTATTGTACGTTTGTTTGCGTTACTAATTAAAAAATAATGTTTATTTACGCCAAAATGTTGTAGATGTAAAATCAAACGAAACTTTATTATTAATAGCCTAAAATTAAAAATTATTCTTAGTTGCCTTGTGATCTAAATTAAGCTTACTTGAATTTGGTTGGTAAATGAGGTCTTTTAGATGCTGTATAAGTTTTGTTATTGCTTATCCAAACTTAAAAGGTTCTACTTTACTTTTTTGTAGAAGAATATTAACAGAATTTACCTGATGAATAAAAATAATTAATTATTACACTGTAAAAATTTAGTCTTGCTTTACATTTAATACTTACAGCTAAACTTGGCATGACTACAAAATAAGTAATTAAAAATAAACATTTAAAATCAAATTAGAATGATTGAAATTAGTTATGTTATAGTGCTTAGGGTGTTAATTCATTATTAAGCAGATAATAGGTCTTAGAAACTAACTTTCTCTAAAATTTTGCCCATAAATTTAAAAACAAAATTTAATCTATTGCTATTTAGCATTTTTCGAATACTTTCAGCATGTAAATCGTTTCTTCTTCTTTCTGGCTAATATACAAACAAATGTTATAGGTAAGAATAAAAATTTCGATAACAAACATCATTATAGTTAATAAACACTAATACTTATAAAACAAGGCTTATTAACAAAGAAAGTTTTGTTTAAAAAGATATATATTCTTATTAAATCTATGTTAATTAATTTGTGCTTTTAAACAATTATTATATATCTTCTGATTATATATTTGATTTAATAAAACGTTACCTTAGTAAACATATGATTACTAAGTTTCAGGGCAGATTGAATTTTAAATTTATAGATATTTGTAAAAATATAATTGTAAAAATGCTAAATAATTTAAAACAGGATTGTTTTAAGTTTTATACTAATAATTTTTCTAATTATTAAAGCGTCTTGAAGTTTATAGTAATAGTTAAATACCTACTTCATTAAAAAAAGCTTTGAGTACTTCCCAATTCAATAAAATTCTTTCAATGCATGGAAAGTGTGATATCCATCTAGTTTTGCTTAAGGCTTTAAATTTTAACGGAATTTCACCCGTCATACACACACCTAAATTTTCAAAGTCACTTCTTCTTGTGTTAGATAACTTGAAGTAGTTGAACGTTTTCTTAATAAGCTCCTCAACCTTATTTAATTTAAAAGTATACACACTTTTATTCAACAACAATGGTTTTTTTTAATACAACATATTAAAATATAATAAAATATCATAAATAAATATAAAAAAACAACTTTGTAACTTGAATAAATGCAGCTTACTAAAATTCTCATTCAACAATTGAATTAATAATTTATATAAAATAGTTTTAATACTTACTTCATTAGGTATTGTAGCTTTGGTTGCATTTAAACATGCATTTTGCAAAGCATGATTTGTACAGGATATTGTTATAAGCCTGGGATTATCTTTTTTCAGAATTTGTCCTACTCCATTCTTAACTCCTGTCATGGAAGCAGCTCCGTCTGTACCTAAAAATATATTTACTAAGTTAAAAAAAAAAAAAATATTTTTCTTAAATTATAAGACCAGTTTGTGCTTAAATTTATACTTTTCTTAAACAATTGAATAAAATCAAATTAAGTCTATTAATAAAGATATATCATTGTAAGATATTAAAATCAGTTTATAAAAGTTAGCAAGAATACACAGAGAATAGCTGAAATAAACAAAAATTAACTTACTATTAATATCTAAATTTAAAATTAAAAACACGTTAGTAGTACATATTTAATAAATACATAACTAGAATACAAAAATGAAAAAAAGAGTAACAGTTCATATATACTTACATATTGAAACTACATTTTTTAACTGAACATTATACATCTTTAAGACTCTTTTGAATGCGTTAGCAATAGATAACGCTAATTTGTCTCTTCCAAGGTCTTCGAGGTGTAAAAATGTAGATACTTAAGTTTTCTTTATTTTGCTTAGATAACAAATACTAACACCTGTGATTCAAACATAAAGCTTTCTAATTTTTTTTGTTATAAGTTTAATAACTGTAAAATTTTGAATGAAAAGAACTTATAATCTGTATACTTTGGAATAAAAAAAATATAAATGTTTTAAAATTATCTGTTGGTAACTACTACTCATGCTTTTTTAAATAGATATCTAAGAAAGTTAAAAAATACCAAATATAGTCGAACTTTTAAGTACATAAAATCTGTGAAATTAAAGGACTACCACTTTATTCTAGTTAAACAACTGAAGGTAGTAGAACAAAAGTTTAAGAAAGTATAGCTTTAATTGTAATTACAACCGCTGTATATAAAAGGAAAACTGTTATAATTATTTGAACATAAACTGCTCCGGTTAACCACTCGGTATTTTTAAAATTTTTTCCAGGTTTTCTAAATTTCTTCCACGTTTTTAAAATTACACATATTAAGGTCTGTTTAAAGTTAATAGTTAAGTTTAATGTTAAAACTGTATTAAAGAGTATAAAAACATGGAAAAGGTACACTAAAGCTGCTTTATAAATGGTTCATTAATAAAAAAAAATTGATGATGACAAAAAACTTTGAAAAATAGGGTATAATTTTCTATTCAAATCCAAATTTTATTACTATACAAGTAAAAATTATTGAAAATATCAGGTTTTTCAACGTCTTTTAAAGATTTATGTACAAAATTCCAGGTATTTTTATGCCAAAAATTATAATTCCATGTTTTTCCTGGTTTCTAGGTGAAGTGGCAACCCTGCTCGTTAAAGCAACAAATTGCTAATTTATTCATTATTTTCTTTATTAATTAAAATTTTTGCTGTTTAATAAATATTATAATAATTAAATCATTCTCCTTATTAGAAAAATAAAATCAACAATATTTTGACATATTTCTTAAACTATTAAATAAAAGTCAACACAAAAATCAAATATATGTTAGAAATGAAACTGACTTAGTTTACTAGAACGAGTTTACTGTATAATTATTAAAAAAATCATAGTAATTCTAACTTTAATTTTATGTAAATTTTAATTTATTAACCTATTAAATTCTGTAAAATAAAAACTTTTTCCTTTAACTGTCATTAAACCTACTTACATCTGAGTAATCTAACAATGTCCAACTCATTGCATAACAAAATATTTTCTTTTACAGCTAACGTGTTACAAGAATTAATCTATATTAAAAAAAATAAAACAAAGAACAATGTGTTTAAAGCTTATTTCATGTTTGAAATTTAAATTTAATAAGCTTTTTGAATTAAAATATTTTTATATTCAACAGAATGTATGTAAATAAATAACAAATTTAAACTTAATTAAATTAACAAAGCTTAAAAGTAATTTTCTTACCTAGAAAACTTTGTCCAGCAGTATCTGTACTCTCATCCAGATAGAAAGAACAATGCTTCACCATAAATTCAGTTATGATTAGTCTTCTGCAAATTGGTGCGAGAGTATTGCACAGAATCATTTTTGCTTTCCTCCTTTTGAGCGTTGCTGATTCGTGAGCTGTCCCAAGTGTCTTCATGACATCTATCTGGTGTTCGCCTGCTAGCAAGTTCCCGTGAAGAGCTTGTTGCAATGCTAACCGGACTTCTGTCTGGCGTACGTTTTCTTTAAGGAAATTGTTGAATTGCTGTTTAAAAGATTTTTCCATCCTAAACTGATTTATTGAGTTGTGGTTATTTGTGACTGGAGATGCGCGTTTATGTCGGTCAGAATAAGAATGAACTTTTAAGTTGCTCTTTTTTGCTTGTAGTTCTACATTGCACCACTTGCAATAAGCTTTAATTTCACAATTTGTTGGAGCAATCCAATCTAATAAGTAAAACAGCATTACAAATAGTTGACATAACAGATATAACTAATAAAACATTAAACACTATTTATATTTGTTTATAAATAAGTTGTGTATCTAATATTTATTTTATTAATAAGTGAACAATTGAGATT
This sequence comes from Thalia democratica, assembly GCF_965202585.1. Lineage (NCBI taxonomy): Eukaryota > Metazoa > Chordata > Thaliacea > Salpida > Salpidae > Thalia > Thalia democratica. The sequence goes on from NC_139165.1 coordinate 97,031,520, forward strand.
TCAATGATTTAACAAAAACGTTTCACAATAAATTAAACAGTTTAATAGATGTAATAGTGTTGCCTTGTATTTTCAAATTTTTTTCAAAGTATTCCAAAATTCTTACAGAATTTTAAAAGTTCACAATTTTAATCTTTATTTGGTCGAAAATTAGGTTCAAAGTAAGATACTGTGTTACATAGTATGATAACATTAAAAAGATACTTTAAACTTACAATAAATGTGTTGGTAAATAAAAAATTTTTAGATGAAGAAAAAAAATATTATTTATATTATAAATTTTTGTGTCAAATCGAAATTTTAACTACTGACAATGCTTAAAATGTTAAAATTTCCAGGTTTTTTTTTAATTTGAAGTTTTTCCGATTTTTTTTCAAAAATACAAACATTCCTGGTTTTTTTTTTTGGGTTAATTTGACAAATTATAGGCTTCCAGGTAAAGTGGCTAGCCTGATGTAAGCATCACAGTTCAACTTGAGCTAATTAAGTATGTATTTACTTTTAAAACGTGCTTTTTAAAGTTTTGTTTCACTACAAGATCAATAAATAACAATTTTTTTTTAATTTATTTATTCTCAATTAATAAAAGCTTTAGTTAAATCTATCTTATAAATCTAAGCTTACAAATGGGATAATAAATTTGCTTATAATAAAATTGTTATTTATATCACAACTTTTATCAAAAATTTATATATAAATTTAATCAATGCAGTGAAATAATTCTTTTTTGAAATAAAAAAACTAAGTAGATCTGTCTAGTAATTAAATCAGTCAAAGCTAATCTTCTTAGCATTTATAAAATAGTAAATAAAAATTTTCTTTTTGTAATTGAAAGCAATATACTAAAAAATTTTATAAAGAATTCTTGATATTACCACAAACCATTTGTCAGAAAAATGTTTTTAATATTCAAATAAATGTATTTTATGACAAAAATAAAAAATTTTTTTTTGTTTAACAAACAAAAATCATGATAATTTGTAAGGTGTAAAACCAAAAAATTGTTGTAAATAAATAATTTGCCCATCTCACCGCCTTATGGCCTCTATGAACCATTTTACTTAAATAATAAAATTAGAAATTCAATTTTTGTCTATGAAGCGAACTTTGTTTTATACTAACAAATTTTCGTTTTAATTTTATAATAAAATTAACAGTTTAATTTGTGTGTTGTTATTATAAAATGTATTTTAAGTATATTTATTTAAATAAAGTAGTCAAAGGTTAGTACTAAAGTAAAAAAAATGTCATGCTAAAGTATTGTTAATTATTAAATTATTAAAACAAAATGTTAATTTTTAGGTAAAAAGTGAATTGGAATTTTTGACTTTAGATGATAAAATTTTTTGTGCATTATTGAAATAAAATTACAAAAAATACTTTAAAAACTATTTAAAAATTATTTTTTTTTCAAAAATTACAATGGAAAAATTAATTTAATTCTATAAAAACATGAGAACTTTCCTTTATAATATTTAATAAAAAAGCTCAGTATTAAAAAAAAATTGTTGTTGAATTCAAAATTGAAATACTCAAATGTGTATTCTTAAATACTACAAATTGTTAGAGATAAAAAAACCTTTTAACTCATAAACAGATTCCCAAGATTTCTGGTACCTCATCTTTTTAGGTGGTGGAAAATCTAAAGTTGGTAAATCTTCTTGGTCTGGAATTTCATCTAAAATAATTTCAACGGTTGTTACCTACGAAAATGTAACTGCTAAAGTAATGTGTTTAGTGTGTAACTTAATAACTATTTGTAAATCCAAGAAAAAAAAAACCATTAGAGACTTACCTTAACTACTACAGAATAGCATGGTTGCCACAAGTCAAGCTGAGAAATTTTTCCTGACTTTTCCTGACTTTTTCCTGACATTTTACTAAAGTTTTCCTGACTTTTTTCAAGATTTTTCTGACTTTTTACTATAATTTTACTAAAAAAGGCATTGAAAATTAAGTAATTTTGTAAAATTTAAAGAAAATTTTGCAATTTTAGTCTGACTTTAAAGAATTTTTAATTAATTTTTCACTAATCGAAGGCTTTGAAATAAAAGGAAATAAATAAATTTGAACTGACAATATCTGAGGTTTTTATAAATTTTTTTCCTGACTTTTTCCTGAATTTTTTCAAAAACCCCCCATTTTGACCTGAATTTTCCTGACTTTTGTCATTTTTCTTAGTTTTTCCTGATTTCCTGAATTTTCCTGACTATGTGGCAACCCTGCTGAGAATAGCCACCTGATTTTTATTTAAATTTTTTACATGATTTCAAAAAATCTTCAAAAATACACATTTAAGAGTTTAGCTTTAGTTTAAAGTTAAGTTTATTGTAATAAACTGTTTGGAATAGTACAAGGTTGCCACTCATGTTTATAAATTTTTCCTGGTTTTTCAAATCTCTACAAGGCTTTTAAAATTACATGTATTTTGGTTTATTTTCAGTTTAAAGTTATGTCTAATATAAAAAACTGTGTTAAATAATAAAAAAACATTGTATATGTACTATAAAGTTAATTAAAATGTGTATTATAACTAAAAAATTTTAATTGAAATCTTATTTATATGATAATTTTTTTGTGTCAAGTTAAAATTGTACTACTTAACATGCTGAAATTGTTAAAAACTGAATGTTTTTCTAAGTCTTTGGTTAAAAATTTCTCAAATTCCAGGTTTTTTTTGCCTTAGTTGTTAAGTATCAGGTTTCCAGGTAAAAACAGATTTCCAGGTAAAGTGGCAACCCTGATAGCATAAGCCATTGAAAAATACTTAAGTTTATTGAAATGCGTTTTATGAAAAAAAGTTTTTTTTTGCTGATAAAAAAAAACTTATTTATATGATAGATTTTTGAATCAAGTTAAATTTTATTACCGAACTATGTAAACTTGTTAAGAATTTCAGGTTTTTTAGGTTTGTTGTTAAAAAATGTAGGTTTTTTTTAAATTATATCTAATTTCAGCTTTGCTAAGGTTTTAATTGCCTTAATTGTCAAAGTAGAGAATTTTTAATTTCTAGGTAAAATAGCAACCCTATAGTTATTATCCACTCTTTAAACAATTTCCTGACTTTTTATTACAATTTTCCTGACTTTTCTAAATCAAATTATCAATTTAAACAAATAATATAATACATATTCAAACACTTGGAATTAATAAAGCCTTCAACTTTATATTTCAGTTTATCAATATTTATAAAATTAGTAGTAAATATTTTACCCTTATTTATGTAAGAAATATCAAAAAACAACTATTCTACAATAAACTATAAATAATTAAACTTAACCATGAAGTTCACCTCTTTTATAATTTATTTTAAAAATTAAAACAATTTTGAAAAAATTATAATGAGGTAAATTATAAACATAAACTTATTACCCAAAACACTAAACTTAGTGTTTAATTAGAATGAAATTATTTATTTACTTAAACAAAAAACAATTCAATTCTAACATATGCTAGATAAACAAACTTATGTGTATTATCATTGTTTTACTAAAAAATGCTACAGATTATCAAACTGCTTACAAAAACTGTTTGTTCTAGTAGGATAGTTTAAAAAAATTTTAATAGAAACATTTTGCAGTTTTATAAAGGATATTCATTTAATTTTACCAGATGAAGGCATTAAGTAATTTTGTAAAATTTTTGGAAATTTTTTCAATTTTAATCACACTTTGAAGAATTTAAATTAATTTTTTACCATTCAATACTTGTTTTTGAATATAAGGAATTCAGTGAATTTAAACTGACAAATCTGGTATTTTTTAATATTTAGTCAAACTTCCTGACTGTTTAAAAAAAAAACCTTACTATTCTTGTTATTTATCTTTTTTTTCTGCTTTTCCTGAGTTTTTTGACTTTTCCTGACCTTGTTTCAACTCTGCTTAATTTACAAAACTAGTTTTAAAAACCTTGAGTTGTACACTAAAACTTTCAAGTATAATATTTTTTTTAGATAAACTACCTAATTATAATAAAAAAAGACTCAATAAATTTGTCACATTAAAAATTTTAAATAGATTTAATCTAAGCAAATAGTAGTTTCAAGTTTGTAAACAAAAATAATAAATTATATTCAAATTACTTTTAAGTGAAATCTATGTCTTAATAAAATAATATATAATGAATCTTAAAAAATTATAATAATCAAACTTTATTTTTAAGTTTAAAAATTCAAATAATTTGATAATAGTAGGATATAAGAAAAAATAATTTGTCTATTGCATCTAATTTTTGAAAAAAAAATCAAATAATAAATTAATTTAACATCGATTAGTTCCAAAGCTACAATGTTTTTAGTTTATTAACCATTTAAATAAGTGGAAGATACTTTTCTTTAATTTTTCTAACCAAACATTACCTACTACTACAAGGTTAAAAGGTAGTTATGATTAAATTAACAATTAAGTGAATAAAATTAACCTTATGAAAATAAAAAACATAAACTTACATTTAAGGCATTCATACTTATAAAAACAATATGCTTTTAAATATGTTGGTGTAATTGAATATATGAAACTTTTATGTTCTCAACTTGTAAAATACAGCTTTTGCTTTCATAAGAAATTTTAATTCTATTGCCATGCTTTTTATTTTTTATTCTACTGCGGGGATTTTGTGCTCTGCGATTTAACATCTCTGCCCAGGATATTTAAGATTTTTAAGTATCAGGACAGATTTTTTCTTTAACTTGAATGTTTTTTAGATGATTAAGGGCATAGGGGTGTCCACCTTGATTTTTACAACTTGATCTTATTTTACAGAGTTTAAGAGTTTTGTCTGAGCTATCAGAAATTTTCAACCGCTTGAAAAAATTCAAAGTATTTTTTGAGATATGAGCAATCAAAGTCGGTGACCTCAATAGGTTCCTAATGGAAGGGACAAACTAAAATTTCACTAAAAATCTATCTCCTCCTTCATTTTTTAAGTAATCAGTAATCTTCTTCAAAATTTCTTATTTGGAATAAATATTGTTAAGCGCTATTTACGGAAATAACATAAGTTGTCATTGCAAGATGGTACTGTTGAAATTAGTCCATTTTTAAGCTATAGAAGGGTAAAGTATTTTTATAAAGTTTAATTTTTGTTGGTTTTTCAAGTAAAATTTAATTTACTTTTAATCTGTTTCACAATTAACTTAAGTGCAACTAATCAAAGTTTGAGATTTTAATATGTTACACTTGAAAGGGATAACCAAAATTGCAAATAATAATTATTATTTAGATTTTAGAGGATATGATTTTGTAAGTACTTTAACTTATACAATCTAATTTTTTAAAATAATAGAAATTATTAATATGAGTAGTTTTAATATTTGAAAAGTGTATAATGTAAAGGGAAAGGTCAAATATTTTCTTTACAAAAATTAACATTGATTTGCTTTTATTTAAAGCATGTAAAGTTTTAAAATTAACATTGTCACAACCCAGTTTTATAGAATTTAAAAATAATTGTTTTAGATAGAAAATATGAAAATAGGTTAAAAATGTAAAAAAATGTTTTTATTTTTTCAAATTTAAACAGTTTTTGCTTTAAAAAGATTCAAATGTTAGTAATGAACTATCTGAAAAAATTTGAAAAAGATAAGTAAAACTAAAGAAGAATATTTTTTAACTTTTTTTTGATAACTTGTTTTGTAAGGAAAGTATTGAGCTCACAAATTTCGATTGCTTATAACTGGAAAGTATTTTTTTATCTAAAAATATTTGATAGCTATGATAAAAGTCTTCATAATAAGATTAACTTGTAATAAGCAATGTTTACCCCCTTATGGCATTATGCCTTTATGACCTTAAATAGTTTTCTAGATTTTAGGAAAAATCAGTCATGAAATGCTTACATTATTATGTTTTCTTAATGCAACAGTTTGGCATTTTATGATCATACAATTTTTTTTTTTTGAAAGTTGAGTTCATTAGCAGAAAAAAACAAGGAAAATATGTATTTTAGTTATTTTAGTTTTCTAAAAAATTGCTAATAAAAAATAATCTCAATATGTTTCCATAAGGACAAAGTGTATATAAGATGTGGGATGAGTCAAATATGCACAATGACAATTTTGAATAAAGGTCAAATATACACAAAAAGTCACTTTCTGCACTAAGGGAATTTTTAGCACAGAACATATGTGCCTGATGATGGGTCACTTAAGCACAAAATTTACAATTGCACAATTTTTCACCAAGGGTCAACTTTGCATAATTGACAATTTTCCACACAAATAAAAAATACTATTCATAAAATAACCACCATATAAGGGTAAGGAGTAACAGTGATACTAAAAAACATAAAAGAAATAAAGAAATAATTTTAATAATATAAAGAAAAATAGTTACCAACTAAGGGTTAACAGTGATAGTAAGAAGAACAAAATAGTAATAAGTATATAGTTTACCAGTAATTGGTAATTTAATTTTTAAATAATACAATTAGACCTCAAATAGCCTTAAGAAGTTATAGAAATTTTTGACTGGTTGATTGGTAAAACAATACTTGAAATTCTCAGACATAGCTGTTTGTTAGATAACTTAATAGTCAATTGTGCAATGAAGTAACATTGGCCTGAATAGAGATAGTTAAACAGAGGGTTGATGATAAAAAACCCACAGTCTAACTTTTTAAAGCTTTTGTTGCACTTTGATTGTTAACTATTTCTATTGTACAATTTATAACAACCATTTGTAAACTAATATACATTATTATTGTAGACTTATTTAAGTTAAAACTTAAAAGTGATAAAAGATTTATAAGTAATTTTTCGTAGAATAAATATTTAACTCTTTCTGTTTACCACACTAAAAAATTAAGATTTTAGGTGTTTATGCTCAAGAAAAAGCATTATCATAAATTTTGGAGTTTTCTTTTACAGTTGACAAACAGTTTTATTCTTAAGAACAAAAATTATTTTCAATGATGTTTTATTTACATTTAAGTAATTTAAAGTACTTTTAAGTACAATTAAAGTGAACTTTAACATTATATTTTTATAGATATGGCTGAGAATACGAAATACATCAGAAAACACCCAGAAAATGCTGTTTCTTATTAATGGCTTTATGAAGGTAGTTTATTTGTATTAAACATGTTTAAATGTAACTTGTTGTAATTTTTTTACATTTGATTTAAAGTTGGCTAGACTAACAAATAATTTGTTTGCTACTTTTTGTTTCCTTAGTTTTCAATGTAATTACAATCAAAATATAGTATTTGAGAATTTTGGCTAAATATTTTTTTTTAAATATAGGAGCTATAATTTCTTAACCTCTTACACTTCGATTGTCTTAAATTATTTAATTTACAAGTTAAGTCAAACAGCTAAAGTTATTAAATTTGCAAAATAGTTTTGTTTATAGCAACTTTGAAAACAAGGTCAGTTGTGGCAATACACTCGTAGCCACAATCTTAAATAAATTATGTGTGTGGCAGATTTTAATCAGCTAAAAGCCACACGTATTTAACATACACATATTCCCTATGCTTGCTTAAAGTAATCAGGTTTGTTGAGTTTTCAGCTCTACATTTTTGTATACATTGAATATCATAAGAGCACCTGTGGCAAAGTTTGAATTGATTTGAATAAACTTTTAGAGGAGCTTGGCTTATTATTTAGCATAACTGTATAAAACCTAAAAGTAACCCTTGAAATTTTAAGTCTAAATTAGTTTTACATGTGGTAGTTATAACAAAAATTCATTGTGCAGAATTTAAAAATACTTAAAGAAAGTTTCACAGAAGCTTTTATTTTAACTTACTGAAATTTCTTATTTTTTGTTAGCTTTAAGTTTTTTGAAAAAATCATAAGTGCAGAAGTAAAACTTTCTTCAAATCATTTTAAATTTCTTTAAATGTTTCTTTTTGATAATTGCCACATATCAAGCAACTTTAACTTTAAAGTCTAATTTTTATAGTCCCATACAGTTTACATCGGGGTGTTATCAGAAAAAACCAAGCCAAGTCTCGCTAAAAGTTCATTCAAATCACTTTGCCCAAGGTGTTCTTATGATAATTCATACATATAAAAGAAATACAGCTAAAATATAAAAAAACACCTTTTTATAGCTCCCCAATGTATATGCAATACGTGTGTAGGTGTGTGTATTTATGCTTATCTGCTGTGTGAACATAATTAATACTTTTAACATACATGCTAGCATTGTTGTACAAAAATTGAAATTTTATAAGCTAAAAAGTACAAGCTCATATTTGAAAAAAAGTTTTAATAAGATTTACGTGGTAGAATATTAACTTTAACTTGTTTTTATAATAAGTTTATATTTTAACTAAACAGGGAATAGAAGCCGGAAGATGTCCGTCAATTTGCATCAGATCATTTCTTACATCCTGGAAATCCCATAGAGATCAAAGAGTAGGTTTTTTAAATACTTAATGTTGCAATAAAATTATAAAATCTATATAACTATAGATGCAGGTTGTAAATTCATGTAGTACTACTGTATTCAGAAATTGTTTTTATTTTGATAAAACCACCTAAGCTGGTCCTCGTTTATCTCTTAACAGGCCGCAGTTTTTCTGGACTTAATCGCGTTTTAATGATTATGTTTTAAAAATATCCAAAAATGTTTCAGTTCAAAGCTTTTGAGTTGAAGTTTCGTTAGATTTTGATTTATAGTTCACATGTCATAATTCGTGGTCAACGTAATCTAAATATTTAACTGTTTCGTTAAAGTCACCAAGTTTTATTGCTCATTTCTTACAGTTACACTATACATAAATTATTGTATTGTATTCAAACGCCCATTTTACATTAACTCTTATTAGGTAGCCAAGCAACAAGACAATACTCCCACCAAGTGTCGATTCCTATCAACATATGATGTTTCAACCAATCACATTGACGGATTTGTTTTGGTTGAGATTTACGCAGTTTCGACCAATGAAATTGGTGGATAGTTAGATGAAACTTCAGCCAATAACGATGAAGAATCAGATGATACTACCTCCAGTGGCGACAGTGTTTAAAAAGGAAAATTTCAATGATTTTCTTTGTTTATTTTATGAATAATATGATAGATTTTGTTTGCTCTAGTATGTTAAAGTAAAAAATAATTACCTTTGCGAAAATATATTGAACAATTTCATAAATGAAATATTTTTGTTGGAATTAATACTGATTTATTTACTGTGAGTTTTTAGTATTTTATAAAAACTGTCTCTTTAAATTACAATACAAAGTTTTTACGTGTATAATGCTTTAAAATACTTTATTAAATTTTGTTTAAATTTTAAAAGCAACTAATAATAAAAGACCTATGACCAATCTAAAGCTGTATCAATCATTTTTCACCGTTCTTTAAACTTTATTTTTATTATGAAAATGAAAATTTACTTCAAAAATTTTAAAATGAAATTACTAGTATACATTTTAATAATAATTTTGTCATAGTATTAAATCTCAACAAGTTTTATTAAGTTCAACAACTTAAAGCAAATAAATATAACTAACTATAGTTTTTGTAGCTATGTTTTTTTTGAATTTTTTTAGTGTATTTAACTAATAAAAAAACTCCTTATGTTTGTCTTTGCATTTTTATAACTTTTCTTATCATTGACCATTCATAAGTTAAGATCAGTTTTCAGTGGAATATTTCGAATAGACTTTTACTTAATTTAAAATCAGCTTTTATAAATATTTTTTTCTAAAATTGTTAAAATGTGCATTGTCCTAAGTTTTGAATAGTTGAAATAAAGTTATTGAATTCATCATTTATTTATTGCTTCAAATCTATAATTGAGAATTTTAAATGTTTCTACCTTGACATATTTCAAACAGATTTTGTAAAACTTCTCTATTCCTCGGACTTTTACCAAAAAAAAGTTATGCAGCCCAGATTTATAAAAGCGAATTATTGTAATTTATAAAAATTGTATTGTAGAATTTAATGATACATACATTTAGATAAGACAAAGTTTAAAGGTGTTTTAATAAAAAAGCATCACACAACCTAGAAATATCAGTAGCGTATTTTTAATAACTTTTATTATAAAAAATACGCTACTGATATTTTTAAAAAACTATTTATTATAAAGCTAGATTTTCACATTTTTTTTCAATCAATAATAACGTTGCAACTCGGAGCTTTCTGTTGGCGGTCTACAAGCCGTACATTGACCACCTATGATGCTATAATTTGTCAATAAATTAATACGCTTTTTTGGGTACTGGTATGTATTGAATAAAGTCGTTTTGCACAAAAACAGTTTTACAATCAATTTTGCATGGTGGCCTTTGTGCAACAATGATTAAATTAAGAAAATAAGAGACTACATTAAACTAAAGTCTTGCTGTTTTTTAACAACCTTAATAAGATATAAAACAAGTATTAGTGTAAAATTAAACATTAAAATAAATTAAACATAACTTAATAAATATATAACTAGATAGAAATATAATAAATTTAAAACATAAGCTGTAATATTGACTCTTGTGTAAAAGTGGCTGCTCATGCAAAAGTGATAATATGCAAAAATGCCAAACTGAGCAGAAGTTTTATAAGTCGTTCCACACCTGATCAAAAAAGCTCTTCTAAAAGTTTTAGCTGTCAAAGTTGTGCATGCCTTGAAATATCTTTTATTTATTTTGAAGTAAAAAAAAAGCATGCAAAAAAGTACAAGTTTCTCACTTTGTTGGTCGTTTGATTTTCTTAAATCGCAATTTTAAGCGAAACTCAGTTTGTCAGTCGAAATCAAACAACTAGAAAAAAGTTTATGCAGCGTTTTTAACTTGAGCATGAATATTGTTACGCGCTTAAAGGTTTTCGGCTCCTACGACTTTATTAGGCGTTCGTTTAACGACTTTTAAGACTCGGACTTAAAATATATTAGATTGCCGCCTCTTCATAAAACAGTTCCGATCTAGCATAGATCTTAATTGATTCTTCACAAACCTGTTGCATTTTTCAGTCTGTAACCATAAATGAGATTTTAGTCAAGCACTTTTAAAGACTTAAGAAATTCTACTAAAAAAAAAAGATTTTTTACTTTCCTTGTTTTTTACGCTTTCCTGCTGAACTTAAAGCGCTTTTGTGTTTTTCCTTTTTTTTTAAGCAACTTATTAACAGACTCACCTGCAGTATGTCCGCAAATAGAAAACGCAATATACAACCTGACGGAGGACGAGATCTTCCCGGGAGTGGAACTGACGTTCGAGTGCGAAGACGGGTTCGCCTCCAGAGGCAACTCCACTGTCGAGTGCACTTCCGACGAGTGGTCGGAAAACGCGACCTGCGAAAAAGGCGAGTTTTCAAAACCGTTTTTTTATTATTATTTCGGCGTTCGAACAAAAACTGTCTAAAAGTTTTCTCCTTGGTTTCAGCTAAAGAATAGAATGTTATGCTCGTTTAAATAATTGTAGAACAGCACTAAGTTTTAATTAAGAAACTCCACAATGTTTTCAAGTTAAAATTATGCTTTTCACAAATGCAGCTCTAGTCTGTTAAAATAATTAAGTATTTGTTGCAGTTATTTTATTCCAATATTTTTGTTTATTTTTTTCAACTTTACTTCTATTGATTTGTTTATAGTATGTTTCGAATTAGCATTGAAATATCGAATAGCAAAACTGTTAATTCAACTTCTTAATTTAAGAAATATGGGTTATAATTGCCGTTTAACATTTTTTGCTTGTATTATTTTATAACTCAAGCTATTACGACCTAACAAAGCTTGTTGTTGCATCAAAGCAATGATACTTTTGTTAAACAACTTAACTTTATTGTACCAATAGTATGTGAAGATCCACCAAAAATCAACAATGGAAAAGTAGTTGAGGAAATTAAAAATCTTTTTGTCGGAGACACCGTAGAGTACAAATGCAACAGTGGCCACTTTGCTTACGGAGACAACTCCGACAAGCTTGCAACGGAGTGTCTCAGTGACGGAAATTTCACTTTGCAAACAAAAGATTTGGCTCAGTGCGCTAAAATCGGTTAGTTTCGTTTGTTACTCAGTTTGATCATAGTGTTTTTTCCAAAAGTTTCAAACAAATATTAATCTGTTTTTATACACGTTTTACTAGTTTTGAGCTTCTAAAAAAAGTGTTGTTTTTTGATAAAAGCATGTAGTTATAAGTATTCATAAAAATTTATATCCCGGACAAGATGTTAAAAGGGGTTCGACCAAAAGGTACTTCGTGCACCAGGTTCTAATATTAAACATTTTTTGTTTAATAAACTATAACAGTTTAAGCATCAAAATTTTCTTTAGTATCATATCTTCACACCAGCGCTTAACCAACAGCGGGTTCTTTAGCAAAAAATCTCAAAATAATTTTCTCGTTTCTCTCACAGCGTGCAGGCGCCCCGACAAACCGACGGACGGGAGCTTCAACGAACCATTGAGGAGCGAGTACGCCGCGGGGGAGACCGTCGCCTTCACCTGCGCCAACGACAAGTTCCTCCCGTCGCCCGCCAACGGCCGCATAGAGTGCGGGACGGGCGGTTGGAAGAAGAAGGCCGCCTGCAACCGATGTGGGTTTTGTCGTTTCGTTTTCTTGAATTTTGTTGTTTTAAGCGAAACCTTTGAGCGAAACTCAGTTTGCCAGCCAAACTTAAACAACTAGAAAAAAATGTTTACGTTGTGCTTTTAACTTGAGTATGAATCATTGCTACCCGTTGCGCATTTAAAGGTTCTCGAATCCTTCGACGTCATTAGACGTTCGTTTAAAGACTTAAAATATTTTAGTTCACCGCCTTCATAAAACTGCTCCGATCTAGCAACTTGCTCGCGCCTTATAATTTCAACACGTTTTTAATTTTTCTCATCACAAACCCGTTTTCCAGTCTGCGCCACGGTTCCCAAAGTAAACCTGGCCACCGCCAAGGTCATCGGGTCGACGCCGCCCATCCACGGCACGAGGATCGAGTACCAGTGCAACAGCGGCTACGTCCCGAAAGACAAGCAGTCGGTGGTTTGCGGCGCGGTCAGGAGCGGTCAGATAGTGGTGGACGGCATATTCTGCAACGCAGGTCGGTTTGGGTTGTTTTTAAATCTGTTTTATGTTTTTTATTAATTATTTTTTATTTTTACTATTACTGATACCATTATCCCTTACCCTCGGTCAGTAACTTATTTTTAAAAATTTAAAGAAATGATTCAAACAAAACTGTGAAAATCCATAATACTTTATCATGGCAAACAAACGAGTTTGTTGGCAACAAAAAGTCATCATTCGTAACTGGGCGAAAAGTAAATTTTACTTTTATTCTCAGACTGCTTCGAGCTGAAAAAGTCCACCAAGCTCTTCAGCAGCTTCGAGGAGGCGTACGACTGGTGCGTGGACACGTTCGACGGGACGCTGCTGCAGAACACGTTGAAGTTCAAGAACAGGGGCTACCACAAGTGAGTGGTTTGTAAGTTCGTGTACCTGATCGAAAAAGCTCGTGTGAAAGTTTTAGTTGTGCTTTGTAGAATTTTTTTAAAGTTAAAAACAATGCAAAAAAGTAAAATTTTCTCACTTAATAAAAGTTATATACTAACAGTAGTTATAGGTTTACAAAACGGCAAAAGCATAATGTGTTAGATGTACTTTAGCCTTGCGGAAAAGTTTGTGTTTTAATGCAACTGTAACATGTTTAATTAGCCGCGTGATGACGTCATAGGGAGTTAATTGTTTTAATAGGTGTACTTACATTTCCCACCTGCGATTAATTCGGACCTGCAAAATTGCCATTCGCACCAACTTTCTATTTATAAAACTACTTTTATTTTATCAATTTTTATTTTACTTCCCTTATTACCCCTATCCCTTACCTCGGAATCGGCATAGGCGGTTCTTGAACTTGTCCGGTTGATGAAATTGATCGCGGGATGAAGCTGAGCGTTTTAACATACACAAAAAACTGAAAAAAGTATTAAAACGGAACAGCGAAGCGTGACGCGGCTGCTCACGTCGCCTTGCATGACGTCACGCTCTAGGTTGCCGGTTTTCGACCTTCCGCGCGCCCAAGAAAAACTTCCAAACAAACTAACCTCTGGCCAAGGCAACCCCGCCTCCGCTTAAATCTAGTTATCTGAAGTTTATATAAAGCACCTGTTTCTCAGCGTTAATATTTTAAAGTTTTGTAATTTTTATTGGTGATTCAGTTTAAAAACAATTTTAAAACACGGGTCATTTTACCCGTTTCAAATCAAGGTTGAAGTTTTCTTACAAAAGACTTTAACAGATCTATGTAAAAGTGTTTGTTATAACATGATTAATCTCTATGAAACAAATAAAAAGTTTGTGTTTGAGTCTACTCTTAATTCTTTTATCGACTTTTCAACGCGCAGCCGGATAAGGTATCAGATGGCGAAGTCGCCTTACGGCGCCTGGACGGGAATATGGAACGAGTGGAAAAATGAGGGCAGAGGCGCGTACGAGTACATGTTAGGGGGCACGGCGAGCATAAAAACTTTCAGCGACAAGAGCCAGTTCAAGGGCGACGATATCGCTTTCAGGTTAGCGAGGGTGTTTGTCTAACAAAAAAAAATTAAAATACTAAAGTTTTGTAGAAATTAAATCTACTAAACGAAACTTCATACACATAAAATTAATTTTTTTAACTTGAATTTTTCGAATAGATCAGTTTAGGTTCGAATATTTTACTTTTATCTTGCTCAAAGCTTGTTAAGAAAATTAATGTAAACATGTTATTTCATGCTTTTATTCTTGTGTATTACAAATACATTAACGACTTAAAAACTTTATGATAAAAAATACAGTTGGGCTCTATTTTCAATACAAACGACCGTTTGAAACCGCAACGTCGGACACAACTGCCAGTTCTTTACGTTTTCCACGTGTTTTTTTTTTTCCGCAGGTGGTCGCCAGACTCGTTCGACGCGCTCATGCACCTGGAGCTGGTGTGGCACAAGGGAAAGCAAGAGTACGTCTTGTTCAACAGGAAGGACGTCCCCAACAAGTGGGCGTACTGCGAAAAGCTGAGGCCGAGATGTTTCACGCGTTCGTTTGCTTTGTTTGCAGTTCGCTTCACTCTGATTTTTTTCGTTTGCTTTTTTTAGCGTTGGGTTATTTTAGTTGGAAACTTTTTTGTTAGATTTTCAAGTAAAATCTACGGCAAGAACGCGCAAGTTGCCGCCCAAAGTTTGCGGTTTAAATTTGTTCCGAGCCAACTATTAGTTGTTCTTGGTTTACTTTAAATAGCAGCGCAAAAATGAGTGACGTGATTTTAAATTTAATGCTTTTGTAAAATTATTATTCAACGATAAAAATTAAAACGAGGGGTATAAGCTCGTTTTGAATCAGCTGTTATTTGCTCTTCATTCAGTCTGAGTCAGCGCAAAAGTGTCGAAATATTTAAAAACCATTTTCAATGTTCCTTGTGCGACAAGCAGCGCATCCCAGTTTACGTTCTTCGCTTGTGAATTAAATCCGTGCTTTTTGAATTAAAATAGCAAACATGCAAAAATTATTTTTAAATAAACCAAGCCCTGCGGCTCGCAAAGTATTTAAAGCTTTTTTTTTTGTTGAATCACAAGCAAACTAACGTTCATCAACGTGGGCATATCGATTAAATGCGACTACGTAACCTTTAAGTAAATATTTAAGACTAATTGACTTCGTAGTAACTTGATATTTTTACTAACGGCTCAAGTGCGCGTTTCTCATGTGCGCACTTTTGCGCTAACAACGCATTTTGCGCTTTTCGAGTCGCTGTTTTAAAAATGACAGACTGTGCTGTCATTTGATTAAATGCTTGTTGAATCGGTATGGTATTCACTTGAAAAACTTACAAAAACAGCCAAGTACCGGTTCGAGTTTACTCCAACTAGAACAGACCAGAATACAGCCAGAAATTATTGCATACACAGGGGTGGGCAACTCATAGAAACGAACTTGAGAGCGGAAGGTCAGCTCTACCACAAGTAAGTTGCGTTTGTACATAACTACTTGGTATTTTGATTGACGAGTTTGCGACTCAACGTTGACCGGTGCATGTGTTGATTTTTTTTTGCAACTTTAAAAAAAAATTATAATCAACATCGTATGTAAAAACTTTAGATTCAAACCAGGGGCGTAGCATGGGGAGGGACACTGGCGCATGCGTGCCACCCAAAAAAGAAAAATTTAAAAAAAAGAATGTAATAACTTTATCCTTTATAGTTTGTTTTTCTGCTTAATTTGCTTTTTTTCAACTATGTTTATCTAGTATTCAAAAAGTTAAACGAAATTTTGAATACCAATTAGTGACAAGTTAAGAAAGTACATGTTTATTACTCAATATACTGATTCGGTGCGTAGTTGCAAATGCGCACCGATGTTGATGAAAAACTCCATAAGGAAAAATTTTATAAGTTTATTAAGTTCATAAGAATTTAGACTCAAAAAGCACGCAATTAATATAGCGCACCGCCGTAGTATAACCTTATGGCAGATTATTTTTCTACAAAAAGTATACAAAAATACGTCACGCTTAAAGAAAGATTAAACAATTTTACAATTTTTATTTTATGCTACATTGTTAGGACTACTGCTAGTTTTTTGAACTTTATTTTTGTAAACATACAAGATAAGCGTGTCGGCCTATGAGAAATAAACTTTGTTTGTGGTTTTTATTTTAAACAGATACAATGAAATGAATTAAATTTAAAAAGTCTACTTTTAACTATTTTACAAGACTGTAATAAACTGTAATAACAGTTAAAAAGTTGGTCTATTTTAACTTCTGAGTAACTATATTAAAATTATGTGCAATGAGGTGTTGTTAAAACTGTTGTATTGTATATTAGAGAGATTGATATTTTTTCGTAAATAAAACAGATACTTTCGTTTTATTGAATATATTGATTTTTAATGATATAAAGTTTACTATAAGTAATAAAAACAGTTTTTGTTTAGTAAGTTTACATTTTTGCAAGGATAAGTAACTCTAATGAAATTTATACTTTTATTTAATTGTTTAATTTTGTAATATATAAATATTTTTTAAAACAGTTAACGAACTTATTTTACTTAATAAATTTATTTCAATTATATTACTTATAAAAAGTTTTTTATAGCTAATTACAAAAGTTTTAATTTAGAGGATTTTTTAAGAAAAAATGTGCGCACCCTCTGACCAAAATACCACGCTACGCCACTGATTCAAACAAAAAACATCATTAGAACTTTCGTGCTTATAAAAACAAAGCGTGCAGCTGATGGGCTCGTATGTTTTTTTTTCTTTAAAACGAACAACTCAATAAAAAGCTGGTATTTTGATGCGATTCCTTTGTGACACCTGTTGCTACGTGGCTGCGACCTAAAATTAAAAGCTTTTTGGCGAAAGCGTTTAAGATATGAACAAGTCAAACTTTACAAAACGCGCCAAAAACCTTAAAAAATTAGAGTTTTCAGTTGTAAAACATTAAAAATAACAACAGAATGATCAAGGACTTCACCAAAGGTAAACAATTTTGGATCGGACTTCACGACAGGATATATGAGGGATCTTTCAATTTGGAAAGCAACAACGCGGTGTTTTGGTCTTACAGGTTTGTTTGTTGAGACTTAACAATATTCAAATTTCTCAAATTGTTCTTGTCGCACGCCAGTTGTTCTTTGCGATTTATTTTCGTCCTTATTTTAATTGCTGCTCACAAAAGTTTACCGATCGAGCGCTTAGAGTACATCTGGCAATGGTGATGAGTATTAATTAATAGTTTTGTTGATTTCTGTGAAGTACAATAGCATACTTGAAACTTATAAGCAGATTTTAAGATAAAGAAGAGTTTCAACGCTCGGTCAACACTGCAAGGTTTAAAGATGATCGCTTTTTGAATATTTGCTGCAGTGTCATGAAACAGAGCTGATTTAAAAGTTTTAAAAATAAGCTGCAAAAGTGAGGCTCACGCTTTTAGTGGGCCGTACCACCTTTTATTAGAAACTGTTAATTTGTTGCGATTAAACGGTCACGCGTCAGTGGTTATCGCTTCAAAAGGAACGTGACGTTCTGAAAGTGAGGGAAGTCGGAGGAGAGATGTCGTTCCCTTAACAGTTTTCTTGATATAAAAATATACCGGTCAAACTTACTTTCGTAACAATAATATTATTCTTATTGAAATGTGCTGCTTAATTTCAGCCGTTTTAAAATTAAAGGGGATGGTTTCAGTTTTTCTTTTTTGTTTATAACGATAAAATGGTCACACATCAACGACTATTGCTTCAAAAGCGATTGCCTTTTACGTCTTCCTGCTACCAGGATTGGTTTTACTAATTTTTAAGCAAAATTTGAAACAAATCATATTGCTTTAAACTTTTTTTTTTTAACTTCCTTAAAAATTAATGAAACTTCTCCTGGTGCCAGGAAGAAAATAAAAATCATTTTTCACGATGTGTTCCTTTTTTGATGTTCCACAATCAAAAAAATCCTACAAACCGATGAAAAATCGAGCTGACGGCTTCAATTTTGTTTGCGGCTGTCCAAATTTCTCGCACGAACGCTTTTTGTTTCGCGCAGGGCGGCCGCCCCGTTCCAGCGGAGCCGCTCTGGTTTCAGTAACTGCCGGTTTGAAGCAACGCGGTTGTTTTCAGAACTTTATTTTCATGTTTCGAACTGAAAAATTCGAAAAGTGACGGGTTCACCTGACAATTTCAACGTGAATAACGTGTGTGAAATTTTTTGAAATTTATGTGATAATTTTGACTTTTTTTTTCAGGACCGGAAACTTGTGGAAGTGGGGTCCGGGCGAGCCGAACAACGCGGGAAAAGGTCCGGTGAGTGAACATTGTTTGGAAAAAATTCACAAAATAAGCCGCGCCGGTTTTCGACTTTCAAAAGTTTGAGCGCACGGCTGCTCAAATTCCGACTGTTTAAATTAAAAAAAAAATTGAAAGGGCCGCAACTAAAAAATACAATGAATATTTGACAAATATTAAAAATACATTTGTAGTTCCTGCAAATGTTTACAAACATTTTTTTTTCACCAAAGCATCAAGTATTTTTTGAGATACGGCTTAAACAAATTAAAACACATAGTTGATTGTAGTAATTTCTAAATATCTTAAACATGTTTTAAATTTTGCCAAAAAGAAAAACTGGCTTGTAGATTTTAATAAGATCTACATATGTATGTTTCTTTTTTTTCAATTTTGTATTACTTTTTGAGAAAAAGTATTAAAATTTTTCTTTAAGAATTCAAGTTGTCAGAATTTTAATAGTCCGAATTCGAGTTGACATGTAACCTAAAAGCTTAAATGGTAAATCGCTCAAAACGGAGCTTTGCGCACGACACACTGTTAGCCTGTTTGTCGGGGACTGCGAGTACAAAAAGCGTTAACTTTGTTGCGAAACTAACAAAACAAATTGAACAACTATTTTTCACCAGCACAACAAGCACCAGCAGGACTGCGTGATCGTGGCGATATTCGATAGTTCCCCGCTGCCGGTCATGGACGACCTTCAGTGCGACGGCAGCAACGACAAGCTCGGAAGGCTGACCGGGCTGTGCGAGATACCCATAAAGTGACAATAAACCGTGAAATAAAAAGTGTCTGTTTTTTTCAGTTAATACAATAAATAAGTGTTTAAAGTTTTAAATATGGGGAAGTACCCAGGCTGCGCGAGATACCCATAAAGTGACAATAAACCGTGAAATAAAAAGTGTCTGTTTTTTTTATTAATGCAATAAATAAGAATTTAAAGTTTTGTTATATTAGAGGGGAAGTACCTGTACTGTGCGAGGCGCATGCTGGGCGAACAAGCGAATTGAAATGTTTTTAATTTGTACTTTGTTGGAACATTTTCAGCTTTGTTCGCCGCGAGTTCGAGCTTTGAAGAACCAAGTTGAACGCGAGAAGAATTTTTATGCGCCGAGTTTGAAATAAAGTGCACGAGTTTGAAACAATTTCGCTTAATTTATGACACTGCACGGAACCAACGGGGTGCCAAGTGGTTTGAGCGTGGCGAAGTGAATCGGAAAAACGTCAGCTTCTGTTTCGGTTGAAACAGCACGTTCCGGTTGCTTCTCGATCAAAGTTTCGCTTGAGTGATTTTGAGGTTTGAAGGTTCGGCGGCAATCCTTTTTATAATGTTTTTTTTTCAGGACGAAGGTTTAACGAAATCACCTTTGTTAGTAGGCAACTTAGATGTTTTTTTGACTTACCAACAAGACCCTGAATAAAAACTAAACGACTATAAATGTCTTATATCTAAACAAATTAACTCACCAATCAAGTTGATTGTTAAGTGAAAGAATTAAAAAAAAAATTTAAATATATGTTTCATTTGGGACATGATGCGAGAACTAAAAAAACGTCTAAATTCTCATTTTGCTATGGGCTCTAGCACCGACCAATTAAATCAAACTTAAAAAAATAAACATAAATTTATTTAGCATTATCATCATGCCAACAAATTATTTAAAAAGTACTTTTCAAGAACTGATTGTTTTTTGAAATCCCGTCTCAGAAGATCTACAAAATAACGAGTGTCGTAAAGTTATAGAACTTTTGGTAAAAAAATCTGTCCCGGCCAAGTTTATCGATGACCTGGTACTTGTCAATATTGTCATTTAAAACAGAGGAAAAAAGTGAGCTAAGTTAAAGCTAATTGATAAATTGTAAAAAAGCTAATCAAAAATTATTAAGTTTTTGAAAAATAATAAAAGTAGCAATATTTGTGTGACCACTAAAAAACTATAAACCTAAAATAAATACATTGAACTTATTAAGTTAGATTCGGTTTTTTCGTGCACCAAGTCTTAGGGAAAAATATGTTAAGCTGTTTTATTTTTTTTTCAATAAACAAAACATTATTGAAATTGCTAAATAATTTATTTCTAAACTGAATATTTAAAAGTTTTTAGATTTTTTATTGAGAAACTGGAGCAACTTTAATTGTTCAAGTTTATAAACTTTAGTATAGTTATTATTACCACTTTAACCTTGCCAAAATGTTGTTTACTTGTATTTAATATTTAGTTATGCTTAATCTAAATTAAAAAGGAGGTAAAATATCAATGTTCATAACATGTTTTATAGGCCTTATTTGTCAAAATACCTTTTCGTCATCATAATAAAGACATAAGTTTTTTTTTTGATATTATGAAATTAAATTAGTATTTTTAAATAGTTTTAACTTTATAGCAAATAGAAGGAAATAACTTATTCTAAAAAAAGAAATTCATTTTGCTTTAAAAAAATTAAATACTATTAACAATAAAAATATTTACTTGTTATAATCTAAAATGAACTACAACAAAATTATATCAACAAACATAAAAACTGCTTATTTTAAGAAAAACTAGTGTTATTATTTATGAGATTAAGTTTTTCATAAATATATTTACATATCAATCTGTTGATATATGTAGCCAGCTAAAATCTTTAACAGGAGAAAACTTTCAATAAACAGTATATACTTTTAATTTATTCAAGAAATTTAAACATGTAACTATTTCTACCAAATTTTGATAAAAGCCAGATGAATAGTTAAAACTTATAAATACATACGCAAAGAAGTTAGTTGAAAACTATTTAAAACTGTTTTTTTTTTAAATTTTTTCTAAAGATTGAAATCAGCTTAAAAAATTTAGAAGAAGTGATGCCCGTAACAACATTCTTACCGGTCATACTCATGAGAATTTATATTTTTATTGCTTTAAATAAAACAAACAAAAACAAAAAATGTGTCGAATTGAAGATGTTTTGCTATCTTACTCGTGATTAAACCACACTCGGTGATATGTTATTACCATCCAGTATGGGCTTAATCAAGGGCATGATGCAAAGTATATTGACACTTTAGTGACTGTCATGGGGATCGAACCCACAACTGCTGGTTTACCAGCATAACGACCTAACTAACAAAGCTAAGCTGCCACTTATGAACTATCACCTAAATGAGCTTATAAACTCAGTAGCTTATACTATTGAGAAAGAACTGAGCCAGGGGAGAAAATTTTAAGCTAAAGTTCATGTATGTCACAAAATAACAAATATAGTTTAAATGTACAGTATATATGTTTGCATGTATTTAAAAAAAAAAGTTCTGTGAATATTGTGTACATTAGAAGATTAAAAATGTATCATCCAAAAACTGAAATCACAGTTTATTACAGCTTATAAAAACAGACGAAAACTGATGTTTACATTTTAAATATTACTTTAGATATACTAAATTTTGAAAAACATTACTAAATAGAGAAAGTTTATAGTATATAAAAATTAAGAATAAACTAGTATAGCATTTATTGTTGAAAACTAAGTATAACTTAAAAATCTAAAATAACAAGAAGGAAACATTGAAACAACTATAAAGTACAACTATTATATATATATATATATATATATATATATATATATATATATATATTTATCTAAATAAATATTGATAGAAAGTCTTAGCAGATGTCTTATCTAACCTTATTTCAACAAAAATTGAAAACTATTAATCTAATTACTATTTAATAAAATTACTATAAATTGTTTAACTTTTTAATAGTATCTGTATTATGTCAAAGTTGTTGTTTTTGAAGTACTGTCAGTTTACTAAAAACATTTTTTGGAGAATAAGAACTGTTCAAAAATACAACTAAATAAACAATGATAGATGACCATAGAATATTTTTACAGTATAGAAATTTAATAAGTACAAATTTAAAAAGCAGCACAATAAGTATATATAAAAATGCTTCGAGTGAATTTAAACTGAGTAAGACCGAAATTAACTAAATTTAATTAATTACAAAAGCTAATAATTTTAATTTTTATTAGTATTTCATTTCTAAGTAATTAAAACGTCAATAATTTTCGAGTAAAAAGTTTTAATATTCAATTCACTATTTTAAAGTTTGATCAGTTTGTTAGCACATAAAATGTTCTGTTTATTTTTAGTCAACTTTATCTAAAATATCAGCAGCTTTTTAAACTTTGAAAATAACCTCAAATTTGGAAATTTATTTTTTTAATGATGCAGAAACTAATTATTAAGAAAAAAACTAATGATATCACCTGGATTATTAGACTACAAGCTTTTGGTTGAATAAGACCTAGGTGTCGTTAATATGGAAGTTTGGTTTTAATACTTTTATAAATTTTTAAACAGCAAATTTCTAAGGATGATTTTATACTGAATCTAAAATCAATATTTTTAAAACATCAAAACTAGTATGACAATAAATTATGTAAGGCTGTTTTAAAGACAAAAATATAAGTAAAATATTAATAGCTTTCATTTTTGCTTGAAATCAACTATAATTTCAATTTTTACCAAGTAACTAAGGTGTTGGAAGTAAAATTTACTATTATTTGATCTGCAGTTATTTTAAAAATTAACTCAAAATTTAGTGATTTAGTTTTATATTAATGTATACTATATTTAGCTCTTCAAGAACTCAGGATTAATTAAGTTCAAAGATTTAAACTTACTGATATAGAGCAATTAAAAGCTTTTTTTCTATTTAAAAAGTCTGCTTAAAATTTTCCCTACTTTAGGAAACTTTTGTTTGCTATGTCGTTTTAAAAAGTAAATCAAATAACATTTTTTTTTCTATTTATTCAATAAAAAATATATATAACTTAAATTTTATAGAACAACTTATTTTATGCTTATTAATTTTTGCACTTTGCAAATACAATTTAATTAAGAAATTTCGAGCTGTAAGAGATAGGTTAAAAATGCTTCATCTGTAAAAACGATCTTTCAAAGCAGAGTTGCATTTAATATCAATTTATATTCCAACTATGCTGTCTGCATTTCAAAAATACATCTAGTAAAAAACTTAAGGTATTAGTAATTTGTTAAAAAAAAAGTCAGTTAATTTGAATGGGAGAAAGTAATTCCTTTTGTAAACCTAAATGAAAAAGTCTTAATAAAACAATAAAAATTTAAGAAATATAGAAAAACTGCACCAATCGGCCGCAAAAACAAAAAGCATCTTTTAGGCTCTAAAATATTGTTTTTGTTTTTATTAAATTTTGGTCATAAAAAAAGAAGTCATATACATTTAGGTTAGGGGTAAAGGTTTAGGTTTAAGATTTTAGATAATTGAGTTAAGAATAAGGGTTTGAATTTTATTGATTTACTGTTATTACTATTACTTAATATTGTTTGCATAATGATATTAAGTAGTACTAATACGTTTTAAATGGCGGTATTTATCGCTTTGTTCATCAATGTAGTCTTTCAATGAATTACTGAAAGTTTTAGTATCATTTTTGAATTTTTTCTTCTGTCTCACTAAAAAACTTATCTCGCTTATTTTTGTCTGTAAATTACATTGTTTTTCACATGTTGAAAATGCTTATTTTCGTTATTATGTTTGTTAAAAAAATGTAAAACATTAAACTGAAAAGAATAAATTAAAATAAAATTAAACTTTTAGTTCAACTAACTTTCTTAGAATTACTTTCATTAGTTTTTACAAAACTCAAACTAATTGTTAAAAAAGTGCTATATAAATTGACTGAATTATATTGATACACTATAAATAAGTAAAACAAAAAATATAATATAAAACAGTATTTGTTTTTCTTCGAGATATTTTTTGCTTGTTTAAAACTAATACTGTCACAAACCCACTACTACTTAAAGATACAAATTTTGTTTTTATAAATCTTTTCAAAAGTTTTTTTATAAATATTGTTGATAACCATACGAAAAAATTATTTACTTGTTTCTCTTTGTCCTGATTGTTAATAGTGATATTTTTTGAACAGTAGTTTATCTAACAAAAGAAATCTATTTTGTTTGAAGTTTTAGTATTAAATTTTGTTTCAAACAAAGTTATTTTTGAATGATATGATCTTTTATTTTTTGACTGTTAAAATTATGAGAAAGTTTAAATTACTTAATTATTTCTCGAAGAGAATAAAAATTTAAATTTAAATAATTTTCAGTATTTTTCTTTTTATGAAGGTATTTCTTGATTATTACAATAAACAACTAACATAATTTATAAAAGCATAAGAAAAGTAATAAAATGTTTTTTATTTAGTTTTTTTTTAAGTAACTTAAATACGAAAATCCTACTGACTTGTACTCAAATAGTTTGTTAGTCATCATATGAAGCTCATCACCATGGTCAGTAGGCCATAGGTGTAAAACTACATTTTCGTCATTCAGATAACACTATTTATTTTACAACTTTATTTTTTTTTTCAATCATAAATAAAACTTATACTTTGTAAAATATCTACAGAAACTGTTAGAAATAAATGAAACAGAAAAGTATAAATTTAATATTATCTAAACTTTTGTGTGTGTAAAAGTATATTTTTTTGGTTTTTAATTAAAAATCAAACTAATTAAATTGTTAAAATTATAATTTCTCTTAACAAGCATAAATCTTAAAACGTTAAAAGTATCTTCTTTTAAAAAACTATTTTTACATACTTTTTTAAAGATTAATTTATATAGCCGTATCTGTATACTAATGTCTCGATATATTTAACTAATTATGGTACCAACAAAAAGTCTATATTTATCTAAAACTATATATTTAAATTTAATTAGTAACATTAGGTACTTTTATGTATTACTATCTTATTCTTTAAATTTTGCTAAATCAAAATTTTGGTTAAGATATACAATAATTAAATGTAATTATTTTTATCTTTTTGTTTATAACTTATAATTTTGAACGATGTTAATAGTTTGAGTTTACTAATATACATGTTTAATTCTAACAAAACTTAACAAAAAAATGTGTCGAATTGAAGATGTTTTGCTACCTTACTCGTGATTAAGGCAAACTCGGTGATATGTTATTACCACCCAGTATGGGCTTAATCAAGGGCATGATGCAAAGTGTATTGACACTTTAGTGACTGTCATGGGGATCGAACCCACAACCACTGGATGACCAGCACAACGACCTAACTAACAAAGCTAAGCTGCCACTTATGAACCAACACCTAAATGAGCTTATAAACTCAGTAGCTTATACTATTGAGAAAGAACTGAGCCAGGGGAGAAAATTTTAAGCTAAAGTTCATTTATGTCACACAATAACAAGTATTGGTTTTGTGTACAGTATGTATATGAGGTATGGATTAAAGTACACTTAACTTGTTAGTACTACTTATTATAACTAAGTCCTACCTTATTTAATTAATATTTAATAAAAAACTAAATTCTATTTGAGACTACTTTATATAATCAGACAAGACAGTTTGGAGTGATGCATCTATTATACAAAGAACAACAAGACAATACAAGCAAAATATTAAAAATATAAATCACTATGATAAACACTTTAAGAACATGTAGCTATTTAAATATTTATCAAAAGACTGAAACAGTTAACTAAAAATTAAATAAAACTTTAGTTAGCAGTAAACTATAATAGGTTTAAGGTACTATTAAAAATGTAAATCTGGCTCAAATATTTAAGCAATTAAACAGCAGTTGAAATATAAATTTTATAACAAAACAATACTTACAATAAACATGAACTCTTACAATAAACATGAACTCATACTGAACACTGTACTGTCATGTTTTGATGTTTCATTGCATCGGATGCTTCAATTGATCCTCATTGGCTCGTGCATGCAACCGTATCAAGCTCTGAATATACTTTTGGGCTCAATGTTCAAACAATAACAATGCAATGAATTTTGCAGCAGCTCATTACATATATGTAAACATGCATTTATAAAAAGTAGTCTTGTTAATATTGTGTATATTAAGTAAAATTAAAAATGGATTTATCCAAAACTTAAAATACAGTTTACTACATTATAAAAATATATATTAAAACTGAGGTTTGCATTTTAAACTGTACTTTAGAGTTACTAAAATTTGAAATAAACACCACTAAATAGAGAAAGTTTGTAATATTTACAAATCAGAACAAGACTAGTGTAGAATTTATTGTTGATAATTGAGTAAAACTTTAAATATAACATATGAGAAGGAAAAATTGAAGCAATATAGTACAACTATACATATATATGTATATAATTTATTAAAATGGCAATTTTAAAAAAAATACTGGAACATATGTTTCATAAAGCTTTAATTTTTCATAAAGCTCTAATCATCAGCCAGTTAATTTCAAAATAAAAGCACTGTACTAAACAAAGATACAAAAGTTATGCAAAAAAACAAAAAACCAGTGTTTCCGCACTCCCACGGGACCCCGAAAACGGGTTTTCCCGCGCCCCTCCCCCCTAAAATTTTCCCGGCACCGTTTGTTGGACCGTCGATTCGCGCTGCACCTCATTATATTTTTGCACTTTTTTGTTAAAATACGATGTTTGCGCTGAAAATACGTAAAATTGCTACTTTCGCCCTACTTTCGATGAAATATTTTTACTTTTTTTAAAGCCTGAAACGGTTAATCTAGGTAAAGGGCGGAGGCCAGGGTCGGTTTTACTTTTTTTTTAAAGCCCGTCACACTGAATTCCGGTAAGTGTCCTACGACCGTTTCGTTTTTACTTTTTTTTAGTCGCCAGCCACACCTCTTCAGGCGTGTGTACGACTTTAATTTTTACTTTTTTTTGTGTCGCAGGTCACCTCGGAACTCACTGTGTTTCAGACCTAATAATTTTTACTTTTTTTTTCAAACCGAAAACGCCAAAATGTTTCTACTGTAAGCGATTTTTACTTTTTTTAATCAACGAAAAACACCAAAATTTCAAATTTTCAAAGTCCGAAAACAAAAATTTTCCCACCCAAATTTGGTACCAAAAATGACCTCTACCGGACCTAAACCAGTGTTTCCGCACTCCCACGGGACCCCGAAAACGGGTTTTCCCGCGCCCCTCCCCCCTAAAATTTTCCCGGCACCGTTTGTTGGACCGTCGATTCGCGCTGCACCTCATTATATTTTTGCACTTTTTTGTTAAAATACGATGTTTGCGCTGAAAATACGTAAAATTGCTACTTTCGCCCTACTTTCGATGAAATATTTTTACTTTTTTTAAAGCCTGAAACGGTTAATCTAGGTAAAGGGCGGAGGCCAGGGTCGGTTTTACTTTTTTTTTAAAGCCCGTCACACTGAATTCCGGTAAGTGTCCTACGACCGTTTCGTTTTTACTTTTTTTTTATTCGCCCGCCACACCTCTTCAGGCGTGTGTACGACTTTAATTTTTACTTTTTTTTGTGTCGCAGGTCACCTCGGAACTCACTGTGTTTCAGACCTAATAATTTTTACTTTTTTTTTCAAATCGAAAACGCCAAAATGTTTCTACTGTAAGCGATTTTTACTTTTTTTAAGCAACGAAAAACACCAAAATTTCAAATTTTCAAAGTCCGAAAACAAAAATTTTCCCACCCAAATTTGGTACCAAAAATGACCTCTACCGGACCTAAACCAGTGTTTTCGCACTCCCACGGGACCCCGAAAACGGGTTTTTCCGCGCCCCTCCCCCCTAAAATTTTCCCGGCACCGTTTGTTGGACCGTCGATTCGCGCTGCACCCCATTATATTTTTGCACTTTTTTGTTAAAATACGATGTTTGCGCTGAAAATACGTAAAATTGCTACTTTCGCCCTACTTTCGATGAAATATTTTTACTTTTTTTAAAGCCTGAAACGGTTAATCTAGGTAAAGGGCGGAGGCCAGGGTCGGTTTTACTTTTTTTTTAAAGCCCGTCACACTGAATTCCGGTAAGTGTCCTACGACCGTTTCGTTTTTACTTTTTTTTTATTCGCCCGCCACACCTCTTCAGGCGTGTGTACGACTTTAATTTTTACTTTTTTTTGTGTCGCAGGTCACCTCGGAACTCACTGTGTTTCAGACCTAATAATTTTTACTTTTTTTTTCAAACCGAAAACGCCAAAATGTTTCTACTGTAAGCGATTTTTACTTTTTTTAATCAACGAAAAACACCAAAATTTCAAATTTTCAAAGTCCGAAAACAAAAATTTTCCCACCCAAATTTGGTACCAAAAATGACCTCTACCGGACCTAAACCAGTGTTTCCGCACTCCCACGGGACCCCGAAAACGGGTTTTCCCGCGCCCCTCCCCCCTAAAATTTTCCCGGCACCGTTTGTTGGACCGTCGATTCGCGCTGCACCTCATTATATTTTTGCACTTTTTTGTTAAAATACGATGTTTGCGCTGAAAATACGTAAAATTGCTACTTTCGCCCTACTTTCGATGAAATATTTTTACTTTTTTTAAAGCCTGAAACGGTTAATCTAGGTAAAGGGCGGAGGCCAGGGTCGGTTTTACTTTTTTTTTAAAGCCCGTCACACTGAATTCCGGTAAGTGTCCTACGACCGTTTCGTTTTTACTTTTTTTTTATTCGCCCGCCACACCTCTTCAGGCGTGTGTACGACTTTAATTTTTACTTTTTTTTGTGTCGCAGGTCACCTCGGAACTCACTGTGTTTCAGACCTAATAATTTTTACTTTTTTTTTCAAATCGAAAACGCCAAAATGTTTCTACTGTAAGCGATTTTTACTTTTTTTAAGCAACGAAAAACACCAAAATTTCAAATTTTCAAAGTCCGAAAACAAAAATTTTCCCACCCAAATTTGGTACCAAAAATGACCTCTACCGGACCTAAACCAGTGTTTTCGCACTCCCACGGGACCCCGAAAACGGGTTTTTCCGCGCCCCTCCCCCCTAAAATTTTCCCGGCACCGTTTGTTGGACCGTCGATTCGCGCTGCACCCCATTATATTTTTGCACTTTTTTGTTAAAATACGATGTTTGCGCTGAAAATACGTAAAATTGCTACTTTCGCCCTACTTTCGATGAAATATTTTTACTTTTTTTAAAGCCTGAAACGGTTAATCTAGGTAAAGGGCGGAGGCCAGGGTCGGTTTTACTTTTTTTTTAAAGCCCGTCACACTGAATTCCGGTAAGTGTCCTACGACCGTTTCGTTTTTACTTTTTTTTTATTCGCCCGCCACACCTCTTCAGGCGTGTGTACGACTTTAATTTTTACTTTTTTTTGTGTCGCAGGTCACCTCGGAACTCACTGTGTTTCAGACCTAATAATTTTTACTTTTTTTTTCAAACCGAAAACGCCAAAATGTTTCTACTGTAAGCGATTTTTACTTTTTTTAATCAACGAAAAACACCAAAATTTCAAATTTTCAAAGTCCGAAAACAAAAATTTTCCCACCCAAATTTGGTACCAAAAATGACCTCTACCGGACCAAAACCAGTGTTTTCGCACTCCCACGGGACCCCGAAAACGGGTTTTCCCGCGCCCCTCCCCCCTAAAATTTTCCCGGCACCGTTTGTTGGACCGTCGATTCGCGCTGCACCCCATTATATTTTTGCACTTTTTTGTTAAAATACGATGTTTGCGCTGAAAATACGTAAAATTGCTACTTTCGCCCTACTTTCAATGAAATATTTTTACTTTTTTTAAAGCCTGAAACGGTTAATCTAGGTAAAGGGCGGAGGCCAGGGTCGGTTTTACTTTTTTTTTAAAGCCCGTCACACTGAATTCCGGTAAGTGTCCTACGACCGTTTCGTTTTTACTTTTTTTTTATTCGCCCGCCACACCTCTTCAGGCGTGTGTACGACTTTAATTTTTACTTTTTTTTGTGTCGCAGGTCACCTCGGAACTCACTGTGTTTCAGACCTAATAATTTTTACTTTTTTTTTCAAACCGAAAACGCCAAAATGTTTCTACTGTAAGCGATTTTTACTTTTTTTAATCAACGAAAAACACCAAAATTTCAAATTTTCAAAGTCCGAAAACAAAAATTTTCCCACCCAAATTTGGTACCAAAAATGACCTCTACCGGACCAAAACCAGTGTTTCCGCACTCCCACGGGACCCCGAAAACGGGTTTTCCCGCGCCCCTCCCCCCTAAAATTTTCCCGGCACCGTTTGTTGGACCGTCGATTCGCGCTGCACCTCATTATATTTTTGCACTTTTTTGTTAAAATACGATGTTTGCGCTGAAAATACGTAAAATTGCTACTTTCGCCCTACTTTCGATGAAATATTTTTACTTTTTTTAAAGCCTGAAACGGTTAATCTAGGTAAAGGGCGGAGGCCAGGGTCGGTTTTACTTTTTTTTTAAAGCCCGTCACACTGAATTCCGGTAAGTGTCCTACGACCGTTTCGTTTTTACTTTTTTTTTATTCGCCCGCCACACCTCTTCAGGCGTGTGTACGACTTTAATTTTTACTTTTTTTTGTGTCGCAGGTCACCTCGGAACTCACTGTGTTTCAGACCTAATAATTTTTACTTTTTTTTTCAAACCGAAAACGCCAAAATGTTTCTACTGTAAGCGATTTTTACTTTTTTTAATCAACGAAAAACACCAAAATTTCAAATTATCAAAGTCCGAAAACAAAAATTTTCCCACCCAAATTTGGTACCAAAAATGACCTCTACCGGACCAAAACCAGTGTTTCCGCACTCCCACGGGACCCCGAAAACGGGTTTTCCCGCGCCCCTCCCCCCTAAAATTTTCCCGGCACCGTTTGTTGGACCGTCGATTCGCGCTGCACCTCATTATATTTTTGCACTTTTTTGTTAAAATACGATGTTTGCGCTGAAAATACGTAAAATTGCTACTTTCGCCCTACTTTCGATGAAATATTTTTACTTTTTTTAAAGCCTGAAACGGTTAATCTAGGTAAAGGGCGGAGGCCAGGGTCGGTTTTACTTTTTTTTTAAAGCCCGTCACACTGAATTCCGGTAAGTGTCCTACGACCGTTTCGTTTTTACTTTTTTTTTATTCGCCCGCCACACCTCTTCAGGCGTGTGTACGACTTTAATTTTTACTTTTTTTTGTGTCGCAGGTCACCTCGGAACTCACTGTGTTTCAGACCTAATAATTTTTACTTTTTTTTTCAAACCGAAAACGCCAAAATGTTTCTACTGTAAGCGATTTTTACTTTTTTTAATCAACGAAAAACACCAAAATTTCAAATTTTCAAAGTCCGAAAACAAAAATTTTCCCACCCAAATTTGGTACCAAAAATGACCTCTACCGGACCAAAACCAGTGTTTCCGCACTCCCACGGGACCCCGAAAACGGGTTTTCCCGCGCCCCTCCCCCCTAAAATTTTCCCGGCACCGTTTGTTGGACCGTCGATTCGCGCTGCACCTCATTATATTTTTGCACTTTTTTGTTAAAATACGATGTTTGCGCTGAAAATACGTAAAATTGCTACTTTCGCCCTACTTTCGATGAAATATTTTTACTTTTTTTAAAGCCTGAAACGGTTAATCTAGGTAAAGGGCGGAGGCCAGGGTCGGTTTTACTTTTTTTTTAAAGCCCGTCACACTGAATTCCGGTAAGTGTCCTACGACCGTTTCGTTTTTACTTTTTTTTAGTCGCCAGCCACACCTCTTCAGGCGTGTGTACGACTTTAATTTTTACTTTTTTTTGTGTCGCAGGTCACCTCGGAACTCACTGTGTTTCAGACCTAATAATTTTTACTTTTTTTTTCAAACCGAAAACGCCAAAATGTTTCTACTGTAAGCGATTTTTACTTTTTTTAATCAACGAAAAACACCAAAATTTCAAATTTTCAAAGTCCGAAAACAAAAATTTTCCCACCCAAATTTGGTACCAAAAATGACCTCTACCGGACCAAAACCAGTGTTTCCGCACTCCCACGGGACCCCGAAAACGGGTTTTCCCGCGCCCCTCCCCCCTAAAATTTTCCCGGCACCGTTTGTTGGACCGTCGATTCGCGCTGCACCTCATTATATTTTTGCACTTTTTTGTTAAAATACGATGTTTGCGCTGAAAATACGTAAAATTGCTACTTTCGCCCTACTTTCGATGAAATATTTTTACTTTTTTTAAAGCCTGAAACGGTTAATCTAGGTAAAGGGCGGAGGCCAGGGTCGGTTTTACTTTTTTTTTAAAGCCCGTCACACTGAATTCCGGTAAGTGTCCTACGACCGTTTCGTTTTTACTTTTTTTTTATTCGCCCGCCACACCTCTTCAGGCGTGTGTACGACTTTAATTTTTACTTTTTTTTGTGTCGCAGGTCACCTCGGAACTCACTGTGTTTCAGACCTAATAATTTTTACTTTTTTTTTCAAACCGAAAACGCCAAAATGTTTCTACTGTAAGCGATTTTTACTTTTTTTAATCAACGAAAAACACCAAAATTTCAAATTTTCAAAGTCCGAAAACAAAAATTTTCCCACCCAAATTTGGTACCAAAAATGACCTCTACCGGACCAAAACCAGTGTTTCCGCACTCCCACGGGACCCCGAAAACGGGTTTTCCCGCGCCCCTCCCCCCTAAAATTTTCCCGGCACCGTTTGTTGGACCGTCGATTCGCGCTGCACCTCATTATATTTTTGCACTTTTTTGTTAAAATACGATGTTTGCGCTGAAAATACGTAAAATTGCTACTTTCGCCCTACTTTCGATGAAATATTTTTACTTTTTTTAAAGCCTGAAACGGTTAATCTAGGTAAAGGGCGGAGGCCAGGGTCGGTTTTACTTTTTTTTTAAAGCCCGTCACACTGAATTCCGGTAAGTGTCCTACGACCGTTTCGTTTTTACTTTTTTTTTATTCGCCCGCCACACCTCTTCAGGCGTGTGTACGACTTTAATTTTTACTTTTTTTTGTGTCGCAGGTCACCTCGGAACTCACTGTGTTTCAGACCTAATAATTTTTACTTTTTTTTTCAAACCGAAAACGCCAAAATGTTTCTACTGTAAGCGATTTTTACTTTTTTTAATCAACGAAAAACACCAAAATTTCAAATTTTCAAAGTCCGAAAACAAAAATTTTCCCACCCAAATTTGGTACCAAAAATGACCTCTACCGGACCAAAACCAGTGTTTCCGCACTCCCACGGGACCCCGAAAACGGGTTTTCCCGCGCCCCTCCCCCCTAAAATTTTCCCGGCACCGTTTGTTGGACCGTCGATTCGCGCTGCACCTCATTATATTTTTGCACTTTTTTGTTAAAATACGATGTTTGCGCTGAAAATACGTAAAATTGCTACTTTCGCCCTACTTTCGATGAAATATTTTTACTTTTTTTAAAGCCTGAAACGGTTAATCTAGGTAAAGGGCGGAGGCCAGGGTCGGTTTTACTTTTTTTTTAAAGCCCGTCACACTGAATTCCGGTAAGTGTCCTACGACCGTTTCGTTTTTACTTTTTTTTAGTCGCCAGCCACACCTCTTCAGGCGTGTGTACGACTTTAATTTTTACTTTTTTTTGTGTCGCAGGTCACCTCGGAACTCACTGTGTTTCAGACCTAATAATTTTTACTTTTTTTTTCAAATCGAAAACGCCAAAATGTTTCTACTGTAAGCGATTTTTACTTTTTTTAAGCAACGAAAAACACCAAAATTTCAAATTTTCAAAGTCCGAAAACAAAAATTTTCCCACCCAAATTTGGTACCAAAAATGACCTCTACCGGACCTAAACCAGTGTTTTCGCACTCCCACGGGACCCCGAAAACGGGTTTTCCCGCGCCCCTCCCCCCTAAAATTTTCCCGGCACCGTTTGTTGGACCGTCGATTCGCGCTGCACCCCATTATATTTTTGCACTTTTTTGTTAAAATACGATGTTTGCGCTGAAAATACGTAAAATTGCTACTTTCGCCCTACTTTCGATGAAATATTTTTACTTTTTTTAAAGCCTGAAACGGTTAATCTAGGTAAAGGGCGGAGGCCAGGGTCGGTTTTACTTTTTTTTTAAAGCCCGTCACACTGAATTCCGGTAAGTGTCCTACGACCGTTTCGTTTTTACTTTTTTTTTATTCGCCCGCCACACCTCTTCAGGCGTGTGTACGACTTTAATTTTTACTTTTTTTTGTGTCGCAGGTCACCTCGGAACTCACTGTGTTTCAGACCTAATAATTTTTACTTTTTTTTTCAAACCGAAAACGCCAAAATGTTTCTACTGTAAGCGATTTTTACTTTTTTTAATCAACGAAAAACACCAAAATTTCAAATTTTCAAAGTCCGAAAACAAAAATTTTCCCACCCAAATTTGGTACCAAAAATGACCTCTACCGGACCAAAACCAGTGTTTCCGCACTCCCACGGGACCCCGAAAACGGGTTTTCCCGCGCCCCTCCCCCCTAAAATTTTCCCGGCACCGTTTGTTGGACCGTCGATTCGCGCTGCACCTCATTATATTTTTGCACTTTTTTGTTAAAATACGATGTTTGCGCTGAAAATACGTAAAATTGCTACTTTCGCCCTACTTTCGATGAAATATTTTTACTTTTTTTAAAGCCTGAAACGGTTAATCTAGGTAAAGGGCGGAGGCCAGGGTCGGTTTTACTTTTTTTTTAAAGCCCGTCACACTGAATTCCGGTAAGTGTCCTACGACCGTTTCGTTTTTACTTTTTTTTAGTCGCCAGCCACACCTCTTCAGGCGTGTGTACGACTTTAATTTTTACTTTTTTTTGTGTCGCAGGTCACCTCGGAACTCACTGTGTTTCAGACCTAATAATTTTTACTTTTTTTTTCAAATCGAAAACGCCAAAATGTTTCTACTGTAAGCGATTTTTACTTTTTTTAAGCAACGAAAAACACCAAAATTTCAAATTTTCAAAGTCCGAAAACAAAAATTTTCCCACCCAAATTTGGTACCAAAAATGACCTCTACCGGACCTAAACCAGTGTTTTCGCACTCCCACGGGACCCCGAAAACGGGTTTTTCCGCGCCCCTCCCCCCTAAAATTTTCCCGGCACCGTTTGTTGGACCGTCGATTCGCGCTGCACCCCATTATATTTTTGCACTTTTTTGTTAAAATACGATGTTTGCGCTGAAAATACGTAAAATTGCTACTTTCGCCCTACTTTCGATGAAATATTTTTACTTTTTTTAAAGCCTGAAACGGTTAATCTAGGTAAAGGGCGGAGGCCAGGGTCGGTTTTACTTTTTTTTTAAAGCCCGTCACACTGAATTCCGGTAAGTGTCCTACGACCGTTTCGTTTTTACTTTTTTTTTATTCGCCCGCCACACCTCTTCAGGCGTGTGTACGACTTTAATTTTTACTTTTTTTTGTGTCGCAGGTCACCTCGGAACTCACTGTGTTTCAGACCTAATAATTTTTACTTTTTTTTTCAAACCGAAAACGCCAAAATGTTTCTACTGTAAGCGATTTTTACTTTTTTTAATCAACGAAAAACACCAAAATTTCAAATTTTCAAAGTCCGAAAACAAAAATTTTCCCACCCAAATTTGGTACCAAAAATGACCTCTACCGGACCAAAACCAGTGTTTTCGCACTCCCACGGGACCCCGAAAACGGGTTTTCCCGCGCCCCTCCCCCCTAAAATTTTCCCGGCACCGTTTGTTGGACCGTCGATTCGCGCTGCACCTCATTATATTTTTGCACTTTTTTGTTAAAATACGATGTTTGCGCTGAAAATACGTAAAATTGCTACTTTCGCCCTACTTTCGATGAAATATTTTTACTTTTTTTAAAGCCTGAAACGGTTAATCTAGGTAAAGGGCGGAGGCCAGGGTCGGTTTTACTTTTTTTTTAAAGCCCGTCACACTGAATTCCGGTAAGTGTCCTACGACCGTTTCGTTTTTACTTTTTTTTTATTCGCCCGCCACACCTCTTCAGGCGTGTGTACGACTTTAATTTTTACTTTTTTTTGTGTCGCAGGTCACCTCGGAACTCACTGTGTTTCAGACCTAATAATTTTTACTTTTTTTTTCAAACCGAAAACGCCAAAATGTTTCTACTGTAAGCGATTTTTACTTTTTTTAATCAACGAAAAACACCAAAATTTCAAATTTTCAAAGTCCGAAAACAAAAATTTTCCCACCCAAATTTGGTACCAAAAATGACCTCTACCGGACCAAAACCAGTGTTTCCGCACTCCCACGGGACCCCGAAAACGGGTTTTCCCGCGCCCCTCCCCCCTAAAATTTTCCCGGCACCGTTTGTTGGACCGTCGATTCGCGCTGCACCTCATTATATTTTTGCACTTTTTTGTTAAAATACGATGTTTGCGCTGAAAATACGTAAAATTGCTACTTTCGCCCTACTTTCGATGAAATATTTTTACTTTTTTTAAAGCCTGAAACGGTTAATCTAGGTAAAGGGCGGAGGCCAGGGTCGGTTTTACTTTTTTTTTAAAGCCCGTCACACTGAATTCCGGTAAGTGTCCTACGACCGTTTCGTTTTTACTTTTTTTTTATTCGCCCGCCACACCTCTTCAGGCGTGTGTACGACTTTAATTTTTACTTTTTTTTGTGTCGCAGGTCACCTCGGAACTCACTGTGTTTCAGACCTAATAATTTTTACTTTTTTTTTCAAACCGAAAACGCCAAAATGTTTCTACTGTAAGCGATTTTTACTTTTTTTAATCAACGAAAAACACCAAAATTTCAAATTTTCAAAGTCCGAAAACAAAAATTTTCCCACCCAAATTTGGTACCAAAAATGACCTCTACCGGACCAAAACCAGTGTTTCCGCACTCCCACGGGACCCCGAAAACGGGTTTTCCCGCGCCCCTCCCCCCTAAAATTTTCCCGGCACCGTTTGTTGGACCGTCGATTCGCGCTGCACCTCATTATATTTTTGCACTTTTTTGTTAAAATACGATGTTTGCGCTGAAAATACGTAAAATTGCTACTTTCGCCCTACTTTCGATGAAATATTTTTACTTTTTTTAAAGCCTGAAACGGTTAATCTAGGTAAAGGGCGGAGGCCAGGGTCGGTTTTACTTTTTTTTTAAAGCCCGTCACACTGAATTCCGGTAAGTGTCCTACGACCGTTTCGTTTTTACTTTTTTTTAGTCGCCAGCCACACCTCTTCAGGCGTGTGTACGACTTTAATTTTTACTTTTTTTTGTGTCGCAGGTCACCTCGGAACTCACTGTGTTTCAGACCTAATAA
Source organism: Thalia democratica (assembly GCF_965202585.1). Classification (NCBI taxonomy): domain Eukaryota; kingdom Metazoa; phylum Chordata; class Thaliacea; order Salpida; family Salpidae; genus Thalia; species Thalia democratica. The sequence continues at coordinate 97,069,236 of NC_139165.1, forward strand.
TTTTTACTTTTTTTTTCAAATCGAAAACGCCAAAATGTTTCTACTGTAAGCGATTTTTACTTTTTTTAAGCAACGAAAAACACCAAAATTTCAAATTTTCAAAGTCCGAAAACAAAAATTTTCCCACCCAAATTTGGTACCAAAAATGACCTCTACCGGACCTAAACCAGTGTTTTCGCACTCCCACGGGACCCCGAAAACGGGTTTTTCCGCGCCCCTCCCCCCTAAAATTTTCCCGGCACCGTTTGTTGGACCGTCGATTCGCGCTGCACCCCATTATATTTTTGCACTTTTTTGTTAAAATACGATGTTTGCGCTGAAAATACGTAAAATTGCTACTTTCGCCCTACTTTCGATGAAATATTTTTACTTTTTTTAAAGCCTGAAACGGTTAATCTAGGTAAAGGGCGGAGGCCAGGGTCGGTTTTACTTTTTTTTTAAAGCCCGTCACACTGAATTCCGGTAAGTGTCCTACGACCGTTTCGTTTTTACTTTTTTTTTATTCGCCCGCCACACCTCTTCAGGCGTGTGTACGACTTTAATTTTTACTTTTTTTTGTGTCGCAGGTCACCTCGGAACTCACTGTGTTTCAGACCTAATAATTTTTACTTTTTTTTTCAAACCGAAAACGCCAAAATGTTTCTACTGTAAGCGATTTTTACTTTTTTTAATCAACGAAAAACACCAAAATTTCAAATTTTCAAAGTCCGAAAACAAAAATTTTCCCACCCAAATTTGGTACCAAAAATGACCTCTACCGGACCAAAACCAGTGTTTTCGCACTCCCACGGGACCCCGAAAACGGGTTTTCCCGCGCCCCTCCCCCCTAAAATTTTCCCGGCACCGTTTGTTGGACCGTCGATTCGCGCTGCACCCCATTATATTTTTGCACTTTTTTGTTAAAATACGATGTTTGCGCTGAAAATACGTAAAATTGCTACTTTCGCCCTACTTTCAATGAAATATTTTTACTTTTTTTAAAGCCTGAAACGGTTAATCTAGGTAAAGGGCGGAGGCCAGGGTCGGTTTTACTTTTTTTTTAAAGCCCGTCACACTGAATTCCGGTAAGTGTCCTACGACCGTTTCGTTTTTACTTTTTTTTTATTCGCCCGCCACACCTCTTCAGGCGTGTGTACGACTTTAATTTTTACTTTTTTTTGTGTCGCAGGTCACCTCGGAACTCACTGTGTTTCAGACCTAATAATTTTTACTTTTTTTTTCAAACCGAAAACGCCAAAATGTTTCTACTGTAAGCGATTTTTACTTTTTTTAATCAACGAAAAACACCAAAATTTCAAATTTTCAAAGTCCGAAAACAAAAATTTTCCCACCCAAATTTGGTACCAAAAATGACCTCTACCGGACCAAAACCAGTGTTTCCGCACTCCCACGGGACCCCGAAAACGGGTTTTCCCGCGCCCCTCCCCCCTAAAATTTTCCCGGCACCGTTTGTTGGACCGTCGATTCGCGCTGCACCTCATTATAATTTTGCACTTTTTTGTTAAAATACGATGTTTGCGCTGAAAATACGTAAAATTGCTACTTTCGCCCTACTTTCGATGAAATATTTTTACTTTTTTTAAAGCCTGAAACGGTTAATCTAGGTAAAGGGCGGAGGCCAGGGTCGGTTTTACTTTTTTTTTAAAGCCCGTCACACTGAATTCCGGTAAGTGTCCTACGACCGTTTCGTTTTTACTTTTTTTTTATTCGCCCGCCACACCTCTTCAGGCGTGTGTACGACTTTAATTTTTACTTTTTTTTGTGTCGCAGGTCACCTCGGAACTCACTGTGTTTCAGACCTAATAATTTTTACTTTTTTTTTCAAACCGAAAACGCCAAAATGTTTCTACTGTAAGCGATTTTTACTTTTTTTAATCAACGAAAAACACCAAAATTTCAAATTTTCAAAGTCCGAAAACAAAAATTTTCCCACCCAAATTTGGTACCAAAAATGACCTCTACCGGACCAAAACCAGTGTTTCCGCACTCCCACGGGACCCCGAAAACGGGTTTTCCCGCGCCCCTCCCCCCTAAAATTTTCCCGGCACCGTTTGTTGGACCGTCGATTCGCGCTGCACCTCATTATAATTTTGCACTTTTTTGTTAAAATACGATGTTTGCGCTGAAAATACGTAAAATTGCTACTTTCGCCCTACTTTCGATGAAATATTTTTACTTTTTTTAAAGCCTGAAACGGTTAATCTAGGTAAAGGGCGGAGGCCAGGGTCGGTTTTACTTTTTTTTTAAAGCCCGTCACACTGAATTCCGGTAAGTGTCCTACGACCGTTTCGTTTTTACTTTTTTTTTATTCGCCCGCCACACCTCTTCAGGCGTGTGTACGACTTTAATTTTTACTTTTTTTTGTGTCGCAGGTCACCTCGGAACTCACTGTGTTTCAGACCTAATAATTTTTACTTTTTTTTTCAAACCGAAAACGCCAAAATGTTTCTACTGTAAGCGATTTTTACTTTTTTTAATCAACGAAAAACACCAAAATTTCAAATTTTCAAAGTCCGAAAACAAAAATTTTCCCACCCAAATTTGGTACCAAAAATGACCTCTACCGGACCAAAACCAGTGTTTCCGCACTCCCACGGGACCCCGAAAACGGGTTTTCCCGCGCCCCTCCCCCCTAAAATTTTCCCGGCACCGTTTGTTGGACCGTCGATTCGCGCTGCACCTCATTATATTTTTGCACTTTTTTGTTAAAATACGATGTTTGCGCTGAAAATACGTAAAATTGCTACTTTCGCCCTACTTTCGATGAAATATTTTTACTTTTTTTAAAGCCTGAAACGGTTAATCTAGGTAAAGGGCGGAGGCCAGGGTCGGTTTTACTTTTTTTTTAAAGCCCGTCACACTGAATTCCGGTAAGTGTCCTACGACCGTTTCGTTTTTACTTTTTTTTTATTCGCCCGCCACACCTCTTCAGGCGTGTGTACGACTTTAATTTTTACTTTTTTTTGTGTCGCAGGTCACCTCGGAACTCACTGTGTTTCAGACCTAATAATTTTTACTTTTTTTTTCAAACCGAAAACGCCAAAATGTTTCTACTGTAAGCGATTTTTACTTTTTTTAATCAACGAAAAACACCAAAATTTCAAATTTTCAAAGTCCGAAAACAAAAATTTTCCCACCCAAATTTGGTACCAAAAATGACCTCTACCGGACCAAAACCAGTGTTTTCGCACTCCCACGGGACCCCGAAAACGGGTTTTCCCGCGCCCCTCCCCCCTAAAATTTTCCCGGCACCGTTTGTTGGACCGTCGATTCGCGCTGCACCCCATTATATTTTTGCACTTTTTTGTTAAAATACGATGTTTGCGCTGAAAATACGTAAAATTGCTACTTTCGCCCTACTTTCAATGAAATATTTTTACTTTTTTTAAAGCCTGAAACGGTTAATCTAGGTAAAGGGCGGAGGCCAGGGTCGGTTTTACTTTTTTTTTAAAGCCCGTCACACTGAATTCCGGTAAGTGTCCTACGACCGTTTCGTTTTTACTTTTTTTTTATTCGCCCGCCACACCTCTTCAGGCGTGTGTACGACTTTAATTTTTACTTTTTTTTGTGTCGCAGGTCACCTCGGAACTCACTGTGTTTCAGACCTAATAATTTTTACTTTTTTTTTCAAACCGAAAACGCCAAAATGTTTCTACTGTAAGCGATTTTTACTTTTTTTAATCAACGAAAAACACCAAAATTTCAAATTTTCAAAGTCCGAAAACAAAAATTTTCCCACCCAAATTTGGTACCAAAAATGACCTCTACCGGACCAAAACCAGTGTTTCCGCACTCCCACGGGACCCCGAAAACGGGTTTTCCCGCGCCCCTCCCCCCTAAAATTTTCCCGGCACCGTTTGTTGGACCGTCGATTCGCGCTGCACCTCATTATATTTTTGCACTTTTTTGTTAAAATACGATGTTTGCGCTGAAAATACGTAAAATTGCTACTTTCGCCCTACTTTCGATGAAATATTTTTACTTTTTTTAAAGCCTGAAACGGTTAATCTAGGTAAAGGGCGGAGGCCAGGGTCGGTTTTACTTTTTTTTTAAAGCCCGTCACACTGAATTCCGGTAAGTGTCCTACGACCGTTTCGTTTTTACTTTTTTTTTATTCGCCCGCCACACCTCTTCAGGCGTGTGTACGACTTTAATTTTTACTTTTTTTTGTGTCGCAGGTCACCTCGGAACTCACTGTGTTTCAGACCTAATAATTTTTACTTTTTTTTTCAAACCGAAAACGCCAAAATGTTTCTACTGTAAGCGATTTTTACTTTTTTTAATCAACGAAAAACACCAAAATTTCAAATTTTCAAAGTCCGAAAACAAAAATTTTCCCACCCAAATTTGGTACCAAAAATGACCTCTACCGGACCAAAACCAGTGTTTCCGCACTCCCACGGGACCCCGAAAACGGGTTTTCCCGCGCCCCTCCCCCCTAAAATTTTCCCGGCACCGTTTGTTGGACCGTCGATTCGCGCTGCACCTCATTATATTTTTGCACTTTTTTGTTAAAATACGATGTTTGCGCTGAAAATACGTAAAATTGCTACTTTCGCCCTACTTTCGATGAAATATTTTTACTTTTTTTAAAGCCTGAAACGGTTAATCTAGGTAAAGGGCGGAGGCCAGGGTCGGTTTTACTTTTTTTTTAAAGCCCGTCACACTGAATTCCGGTAAGTGTCCTACGACCGTTTCGTTTTTACTTTTTTTTAGTCGCCAGCCACACCTCTTCAGGCGTGTGTACGACTTTAATTTTTACTTTTTTTTGTGTCGCAGGTCACCTCGGAACTCACTGTGTTTCAGACCTAATAATTTTTACTTTTTTTTTCAAATCGAAAACGCCAAAATGTTTCTACTGTAAGCGATTTTTACTTTTTTTAAGCAACGAAAAACACCAAAATTTCAAATTTTCAAAGTCCGAAAACAAAAATTTTCCCACCCAAATTTGGTACCAAAAATGACCTCTACCGGACCTAAACCAGTGTTTTCGCACTCCCACGGGACCCCGAAAACGGGTTTTTCCGCGCCCCTCCCCCCTAAAATTTTCCCGGCACCGTTTGTTGGACCGTCGATTCGCGCTGCACCCCATTATATTTTTGCACTTTTTTGTTAAAATACGATGTTTGCGCTGAAAATACGTAAAATTGCTACTTTCGCCCTACTTTCGATGAAATATTTTTACTTTTTTTAAAGCCTGAAACGGTTAATCTAGGTAAAGGGCGGAGGCCAGGGTCGGTTTTACTTTTTTTTTAAAGCCCGTCACACTGAATTCCGGTAAGTGTCCTACGACCGTTTCGTTTTTACTTTTTTTTTATTCGCCCGCCACACCTCTTCAGGCGTGTGTACGACTTTAATTTTTACTTTTTTTTGTGTCGCAGGTCACCTCGGAACTCACTGTGTTTCAGACCTAATAATTTTTACTTTTTTTTTCAAACCGAAAACGCCAAAATGTTTCTACTGTAAGCGATTTTTACTTTTTTTAATCAACGAAAAACACCAAAATTTCAAATTTTCAAAGTCCGAAAACAAAAATTTTCCCACCCAAATTTGGTACCAAAAATGACCTCTACCGGACCAAAACCAGTGTTTCCGCACTCCCACGGGACCCCGAAAACGGGTTTTCCCGCGCCCCTCCCCCCTAAAATTTTCCCGGCACCGTTTGTTGGACCGTCGATTCGCGCTGCACCTCATTATAATTTTGCACTTTTTTGTTAAAATACGATGTTTGCGCTGAAAATACGTAAAATTGCTACTTTCGCCCTACTTTCGATGAAATATTTTTACTTTTTTTAAAGCCTGAAACGGTTAATCTAGGTAAAGGGCGGAGGCCAGGGTCGGTTTTACTTTTTTTTTAAAGCCCGTCACACTGAATTCCGGTAAGTGTCCTACGACCGTTTCGTTTTTACTTTTTTTTTATTCGCCCGCCACACCTCTTCAGGCGTGTGTACGACTTTAATTTTTACTTTTTTTTGTGTCGCAGGTCACCTCGGAACTCACTGTGTTTCAGACCTAATAATTTTTACTTTTTTTTTCAAACCGAAAACGCCAAAATGTTTCTACTGTAAGCGATTTTTACTTTTTTTAATCAACGAAAAACACCAAAATTTCAAATTTTCAAAGTCCGAAAACAAAAATTTTCCCACCCAAATTTGGTACCAAAAATGACCTCTACCGGACCAAAACCAGTGTTTCCGCACTCCCACGGGACCCCGAAAACGGGTTTTCCCGCGCCCCTCCCCCCTAAAATTTTCCCGGCACCGTTTGTTGGACCGTCGATTCGCGCTGCACCTCATTATATTTTTGCACTTTTTTGTTAAAATACGATGTTTGCGCTGAAAATACGTAAAATTGCTACTTTCGCCCTACTTTCGATGAAATATTTTTACTTTTTTTAAAGCCTGAAACGGTTAATCTAGGTAAAGGGCGGAGGCCAGGGTCGGTTTTACTTTTTTTTTAAAGCCCGTCACACTGAATTCCGGTAAGTGTCCTACGACCGTTTCGTTTTTACTTTTTTTTAGTCGCCAGCCACACCTCTTCAGGCGTGTGTACGACTTTAATTTTTACTTTTTTTTGTGTCGCAGGTCACCTCGGAACTCACTGTGTTTCAGACCTAATAATTTTTACTTTTTTTTTCAAATCGAAAACGCCAAAATGTTTCTACTGTAAGCGATTTTTACTTTTTTTAAGCAACGAAAAACACCAAAATTTCAAATTTTCAAAGTCCGAAAACAAAAATTTTCCCACCCAAATTTGGTACCAAAAATGACCTCTACCGGACCTAAACCAGTGTTTTCGCACTCCCACGGGACCCCGAAAACGGGTTTTTCCGCGCCCCTCCCCCCTAAAATTTTCCCGGCACCGTTTGTTGGACCGTCGATTCGCGCTGCACCCCATTATATTTTTGCACTTTTTTGTTAAAATACGATGTTTGCGCTGAAAATACGTAAAATTGCTACTTTCGCCCTACTTTCGATGAAATATTTTTACTTTTTTTAAAGCCTGAAACGGTTAATCTAGGTAAAGGGCGGAGGCCAGGGTCGGTTTTACTTTTTTTTTAAAGCCCGTCACACTGAATTCCGGTAAGTGTCCTACGACCGTTTCGTTTTTACTTTTTTTTTATTCGCCCGCCACACCTCTTCAGGCGTGTGTACGACTTTAATTTTTACTTTTTTTTGTGTCGCAGGTCACCTCGGAACTCACTGTGTTTCAGACCTAATAATTTTTACTTTTTTTTTCAAACCGAAAACGCCAAAATGTTTCTACTGTAAGCGATTTTTACTTTTTTTAATCAACGAAAAACACCAAAATTTCAAATTTTCAAAGTCCGAAAACAAAAATTTTCCCACCCAAATTTGGTACCAAAAATGACCTCTACCGGACCAAAACCAGTGTTTTCGCACTCCCACGGGACCCCGAAAACGGGTTTTCCCGCGCCCCTCCCCCCTAAAATTTTCCCGGCACCGTTTGTTGGACCGTCGATTCGCGCTGCACCTCATTATATTTTTGCACTTTTTTGTTAAAATACGATGTTTGCGCTGAAAATACGTAAAATTGCTACTTTCGCCCTACTTTCGATGAAATATTTTTACTTTTTTTAAAGCCTGAAACGGTTAATCTAGGTAAAGGGCGGAGGCCAGGGTCGGTTTTACTTTTTTTTTAAAGCCCGTCACACTGAATTCCGGTAAGTGTCCTACGACCGTTTCGTTTTTACTTTTTTTTTATTCGCCCGCCACACCTCTTCAGGCGTGTGTACGACTTTAATTTTTACTTTTTTTTGTGTCGCAGGTCACCTCGGAACTCACTGTGTTTCAGACCTAATAATTTTTACTTTTTTTTTCAAACCGAAAACGCCAAAATGTTTCTACTGTAAGCGATTTTTACTTTTTTTAATCAACGAAAAACACCAAAATTTCAAATTTTCAAAGTCCGAAAACAAAAATTTTCCCACCCAAATTTGGTACCAAAAATGACCTCTACCGGACCAAAACCAGTGTTTTCGCACTCCCACGGGACCCCGAAAACGGGTTTTCCCGCGCCCCTCCCCCCTAAAATTTTCCCGGCACCGTTTGTTGGACCGTCGATTCGCGCTGCACCCCATTATATTTTTGCACTTTTTTGTTAAAATACGATGTTTGCGCTGAAAATACGTAAAATTGCTACTTTCGCCCTACTTTCAATGAAATATTTTTACTTTTTTTAAAGCCTGAAACGGTTAATCTAGGTAAAGGGCGGAGGCCAGGGTCGGTTTTACTTTTTTTTTAAAGCCCGTCACACTGAATTCCGGTAAGTGTCCTACGACCGTTTCGTTTTTACTTTTTTTTAGTCGCCAGCCACACCTCTTCAGGCGTGTGTACGACTTTAATTTTTACTTTTTTTTGTGTCGCAGGTCACCTAGGAACTCACTGTGTTTCAGACCTAATAATAAGTGTTTCTATTGTAAGCAGTTTTTACTTTTTTCAAGCAACGAAAACGTCAAAAATTCGACTTTTCAAAGTCCGGAAACAAAAATTTTCCTATCCAAATTTTATTTTTTGCATAGTTCAAAATTACGTAAAAATAAATACAAACAATATTATATAAAACAAATGAGTCTTGTATTTCAGTCAGAATGAAAAAAAAACTGTAATTTACTTACTACTAATAAATCTAATAAAAACTATAATAGGCTCTATAAAATTAAAGAAGCTTTCTTATAAATTACATAATAACATTCAATTAGTTATTCTATATTTTTTTTGTAAATAAATGCTATTAGTATACACACAAACTTATACAGTTTTTTTCTTTTGAAGTCAGCTCTTATTAATGCATGAAGTTTTGTTTTAGTATAAAAGAAAACATTTTGTAATGGTAAAGAGTACTTTGGAGATGATTGCTGTATAAATTAATTGACCCACAAAAATCTCATACTATCCATTTTTGATGTTTACATGGCACTTAAAATATTTCTGAATGGATTTTTATATTGATATGCATATTTTTAAAAGAATTTTAACAACTTTTCATGTTTTATGACATCATAATTCACAAATGAGCATATTTTTGTAATATTGTGCCTTATGCAAATTCAAAATGCAATTTAATCCCTACAGTTCATACGAAAATGAGTCAAATTAGTTTTTCCTTAAGCTATGCAGCATAATTATTACATCACATCTATAAAAATTTATTAAACACTGCACTGTTTAAACATTCAAGTCAAATTTAATAAAGGGCTTCTTTTAGTTTGCAACATTTAACATAAGCAAGGTGTTTTTTTATTTCAGTTTGTTTAAATAGTTTAATTCAATAATAGTTAAATTTTTTTAAAAACTTTAAATTTAACTTGAAGCGGTTTAATTTAGAATATTACCATTAAAGTGTCAGTTCGTATATTATTGTAGATCTACACTTTAATATAATAAAAAATTAATTGCAGTTATGACTCGGTTTTTCATTTCCATAGTATCATATTGCTTTTATAAAGCTTTCTAATATAACATATATATTATTAAATTCCATCATAACATATATGAACTTCAATCAATATAAGGCATGCTTTTCATGTATTTAAAAAACATTTATTGTAAAATTTTTTGGTTAAACTTAATATAAATTTCAAAACATACCTTTTCAGTCTGCAAATCCCTTGAGCAATGACTAACGATTCATGGATTGTGTTGGTTTTCCACGAACTGTTTCAGTTTTCCACTCGAAAAGCTCCAAGATTCTTACGGGTATGTCAATATCCAAAGGTGCTACTACTGGTCAACCTGATAAAAGAAAAGTATAGGAATTGTACGTTTTGGACTAAATTATGTTCAAAAAAACCAGTACGTCACAAAACGTTAAATGTGAATTATACTGTAAAAAAAACAGTGTATGAGCATTATAAATAATCAGATTTTTTTTTCTAGATATGTTATATGTTTCATGTGTGTATTTTAAAAACTTTAAAACAACTGCTTTAATTTTTTAGGATGTAAAAACTACAATTTATTTAATTTTTTTAATATCTAATTATGTGTAATGAGATTAAACATTTTTTTAAACCCTTTAAATAAAGGGTTTTTGGTGCTTTTATTAGCTAGGCAGACTGTAGAGTTATTAAAATGTTTGACAGTATTTTATTATTAGTTATTAACTAAACAGATCGCTCATCATTAAACGGTAAAATTATAAATAAACAAAATAAATAAGTAGTTATTTCATTTAGAAATAAAAATATTCTTTTATTTTTATGTGTATAATAATAAAATTTTACTTTTTGTGATTAAATCTTGTTGAGTCAAACAGTTTTATGTTCCTAAAAAACAAGCAAAAAGTAACAGTATAAACTTTTTAGTTAAATGATTGTATTTAAATTTTAGTTGCTTAACTACTTGATATACTATACAACATAATACAGTTATTTATACACAAAATAATTAAATACAACAAATAAAAAGTATTAAGAATCATAAAAAATAACTGTTTTTAAAAGTGCCTGGCTTGGTTTAGGTAAGTATTATAATTTAATGCTAAAAAGATAAATATTGTATTTTGAATAAAACCTACCATCTATAGACAAGGAAACTTTATGTATAAAATAGTTTACTGTCAGTTTTTTGTGTCTATTTTCATCAAAATTTTATAACAAACCATTTTATAAAGCCTCCTTGAGCACCAGTAATGACATGTTGGAAATGTATCTTTTAAAGAGCTTATTCAGTAAGCTTTACATGTTTGTACTAAATGGTTGTTTATCCATGTCCTAAGTAAAAGAGTATTTATATTAGAATGTTATTGGTGTTTATATCATAAAATTGTGTACTAATTATAAACTTTCAAAATAGTTTAAGCTTTTTCTTCAAAATACATTTTATTTATAAACTGTCTATTGATCATTAAAAAATTATTCCTCTTAAATAATAACAATGCATAAACTTATTAAATTTATTGCAATCGTATAAAGAATGAAACATCTCAATTAAAGAAATAAGGGTTGATCTAGTTATCAATTGTATGTTTGAACAACTAGTAATTAACAGTTGTAAAAGTTTATATAAATTAATCAACTGACAAGAAATTTAACACAAATGACATTTTAACTTTGTTATAGTGCTAAAAAATAACTGGTTGCTTTTTATTAATGTAAAAAAAAGTTAGATTTATTGTGTGATTAATCAGTTAATTTTCTTTTAATAAAAACAGTTTGTTTCTACTAAACTGACAAGTATTATGTCAACATTTTGATTCCAAATATTGAGGTTAAAGATTTCAGTCTACAATAACTAAAAGATGATGGACAAAAGTTATTTTGTTAGAAATATTTTTAAAAAAAGTTAGGATAATCTAAGAACAGAATAACAATTTAAAACAAACAAAAATTTAAAACTACAAAAGAATTGTAGTCAGCAACTACAATTCTTTAAGCTTTTTATACAATGACAATTTTGATACTTTCATAACTTTATGTTCTGCTATACTGAAGTTTATTAGTAAGCATTGTTTAACTAAACTTTCTTCTATGAAAAATAAAATTAAAATATTAATAATTTAAAGATGAGCTTTGTTTGTTATACCTAAAGTTTTTCTTTGGAAACTTATAAATTTTTCAGTAAACTTTAAATGGTAGTTATTAAACAATATTGAAAAAAGGTCGTATTTAACAATAGTAAACTCTATGGCTCTATAAACAATAAAATAAATACACTTTTTACCATTTTTATTAACTATTATAAAGGGTAAATAATTATGAAACAAACATAGTTTACATTTTGACTAAAAATAAGCGTTGCCACTCATTGATTCAAAAAGTTGTCCTGAGTGATAAAAAACTATCTTTAATGACCTTAAACTGTCTTAAGTCATGTTGAATATTTTTTTAAATAGACTAACCAATATGAAATACTTTATTAGCTTCAAAAAATCAAACTCTTTAACAGAAATGGTTATAAAAATAAATGTTGAAAATAAGTAAATTTAATCACACCCAAAATCTACAAAACAATGGTCTTAGAATTTTAAAAACTAGAAAAATATTTTTGATTTTTTTTTAATTCAATCTGTCCTGAGTTATCCAGAGTTGTCCTTATTCATTCTAAGATTTTATTATTTTGAATACCATGAGTTTGTGGTAACCCCAGTAATAAGTAAATATTTATTTATAAAATAGTGGTAATCAATTCAACCTGAAACTGGATTTATTTACTTTATTTTTATAATGACGGAGTTCATAGTTGTGATAGGTTTGTATTTAAAAATTTTAATACCATAAAGTATTAAATCAAACTTCTTTGAGATTAAATAAATTTAATTACTAATAAAGTTCCATTAAAGCTCAATATTGCTTACTGAACTTATTACAACTATTATTAAAACTTTGAATTATGATTTATTGCGTTTTTACTGCAATCTTTATACAAGGCTACTACCTAATTTACATTATCAATACTTTTAGAATATATGCAAAATTTAAAAAACTTTTGTACCTTTGAAAAAAGTCTACAAAATTTTCATTTAAGTATTTAAATATTTAAATGTTTTTGAACAAAAGGTTAAATCTTAATTTGTATTTTCAGGTTGCTTTTATCATAGAAAAACTGCTGAGCTACTAAGTCATAAGTAAAAAGTTTCTTTTCAGCTTGGTTATTATATTCAATCTAAAAAATAACAGTTGGTTTACATCTTAGAATTTAAAACTACTTTTGATATGTATGTAATAAATTTAGGAAGATTTTAATTGGTACCATATGGAGAGATAAACTAAATCAGTTACATTTAACCATTTAAATATATTTTAATATATTCTAAAGATTTTGTTTCAAAGTCTCTATAACTAATTTTAATTAAAAAGAATAATCATGATAAAACTTAAATTCAAATTGTTGTAAAAAACACTTGTCTTATCTTTTGAACCTTGATCTAACCTGCTATATCAAAAATTTAATAAAAGTAACTTATACTTAATCCACTTTAATCAAAAATTACCAGAAACACATTTATCCATAACTGATATTAAGAATTTGATTGTTAAAAAAATTAAATTTAGATACTTACTTAACTGAAAAGAAAGGAAACAAAATATTATAAAACTTAATATTGACTAACCAGTGTGCCTTGATATTTTTTTTCTTTAGCTATACATTTACACTTAATTAATAAAAATTAGTAATTAGTATTTTTTAAAAAGACTACATTTTATTATTACATTTATTTTTTTAACAATTATATACAAGATTAAATAAACTTAACAATGAAAATGAATAATTTTATTGACCAGCAATTAATTACTGGGTTTTCAATTGGTTCTGAGAAGTTCCTGTGAGATTTTCACAAGTTCAAGATTTTAGATGTATTTTTAATATATAACTAATTTAATTTTAAAAAGGATGTTATAAATAGCATAACATTGATATAGATACAGTAAAGCTACTCTAAATATGTTTTTAAATATAAAAAATATATAATGATAATAATATCTATATAATGTACTTTTAGTGTGGAGTCAAAATTTCATTACTTTACATGTAAAAGTTGTAAAAATCCAGCATGTTTTTTAAATTGTCAAGCTTTAGGTTTATAAAGTTTTTTTGCAGCTCTGTAATTATCATAAAATAAAGAAAATTAGATATGTTATATACTTTAAATGTTTTAAATAACTTCATAGAAAAATAGTCTGAGTTTTAACAAAAATTAAACTATCTCTGCTTGGACTGAGTTTCTTAAAGATCATATTTGAGTTAGTCTATATCAGCTTAAGTTTAAAAAAACAATTAGTTACCTTGGGTATGCTGACTGTTTGGTATTCCTGTTAAAAACACCTTAAGTGACTTGATATTTAAAAATGAACACAAGGATTTTTCAGAAATCATGATTTAAAACAAAAAAGTGAGGACACATTTTAAAACTCAAAAGCCAGTGTTTACCAATTAGATAAAATGTTATATACTACTTTATCTACTACAAATAGTGAATAAAAACTTTAATAGTCAGTTCTACATGACATATTACCATATTAACTCTTTGAGTGATAAAAAATTGTTTAAGCTATTTAAACTGAAAGAAAAGATATAAAAACTTCTACATACATTGACTTGAATGTTTTCTTATTAATTTAAACAATATTTTCAATAACAAAAACATACTTAAGTTCCAGAAGGTAATGCAAAGGATCAATCAAAGTCCATATAAATAACCAAATAGAAGAGCTTCATATTCTTTGTATATTAGTAATGTTGTTTTCTAAATACAAAGTTTATTGTTACAATGTAAACAAAGTCCATTTTGTGTTTAACATTCGTGTAAACAAAAATGCTATTTGATCAAATACCAGGGACTGAATATTGAAGTCGTTAGACAATCTTAATTCTTTTAGAGGTATAAATACATTTAAGATTTTAAATCAACTTATGTTAGTAATCAGTTTAAACAAATAAAGATTGGTTATTAAATAATTATTCAATAAAATAATTTATTTTAAACGTAAATTTATACTATAAACTCAGAGAGTTAACAAAATTAATACTTTAACATGAATAAAAAATTATCGTACAATAAAATACTATTGCAAACTTAGTGAGTTTAATAAAATAAAACTTCAAAATTATAATTAAAAGAAAAATGAGAAATATTTGCAATTTATAACTTCATGAATCTTTTAGTTTTCTTTTATACTTGAATAAACTTTTGCCATTTTTTACGTTCATTGAGACGTGTCTGCTAGAAAGTAAATACAGAAATGTTGTTGGATTGTTAAATTATAATTTTTAAACTTTAAGTTTATATCAAAAATTTTTTGCTTAATTTATTTAACAAGTAAATTAGAAGTAGTAGAATAAAAAAAAATAAACACTTTTAAAACTTGAACAGTTTTATTATATCTTTTAAAGATTACTTTTAAAGTTTAAAAGCTGTTTCAAGGCGAAGTTTAAAAGGACAAGTTAGTATTCAATAATTGCTTAATATAAAATCGTTTTACAAACTAAAATGCTTTATTTTAGCAAAAATATAGTATGTTACTAAAACCTAAGATAAGATTCTATATTAAAACAGTAAGTATTATGATACTTTTTTTTCTCTTACCAGTCTGCAAAAATAAGCAAATCTTTAAAAAGTACACCTAAAAGATGTTATTTCATATATATTTAAAAAATAAGCATAATATAGTTAGTAAAAAGTATTATTTTATTTTCTACAGCTTCTTAAAAGGTGTAAAGAACTTAAACAAAACCAAAGTTATAATACTAAAACTACTTAAACATTAGATACAATTCAAAACACTTTTCAACACAATTCAAAACAAAAAAAATGGGAATAAATAGTTGGTCTCTTTAGAAGTACAAGTTTTCTAGTTGCTTAAAAGCTAAGGTAGGTATCAACAAAACTCATGTCGACAAAACACTTTTAATCTTAATTATAGATGTTTATTTATAGTTATATTGTAAGTCTATAAACTATAATGGTTTTATTTTGAACTCTGAAAATATCAACTAGTTATTCTAATCGGTTTAAAACAAAGTATAAACACGAGTTTCAAATAAGTTAAATTTATCAATTTTATAACTAATGTTTAAAAGTAGTCAGATCTATCAACCACACAAATAACGTCATCACTATAAATTGATACTTTATTTTTAAAAACATTTTTGAAAAATAGCTTAACGAAAACTTCTAATTTGTATATGAATAAATATTGTGTACAACTTAATAAAATCTAAAATTTATTATGAATCTTCCTATGTTATTATTAAAAATTATTAGGTGAATGTCTAATTCCTATGAACAATAAGTTAAGACTGAAAAATAGAACTCGTAGTAAAACTAAATTAGTTAAATTTTTGAATAGTTATTGTCATTTGCTATACAGTAATCACTAATTACTAAATAGTAAACAGACTAAAGAAAACTTCGGTAACAAAAACAAACATTTTGTTTGTTGTCAAATGTTGACAACAGAATTTCACATATAGTTTCAAAAAAAAATTCCATAACGAATATAATTAGGTTAAAAATGCTTATTTTTAAACACATGCTTTTAAATATTTTAATACACAATTAGATTAATAATAATAGTGCCTTGATCATTAACAGAATTAAAAGTTAATTCAACGTTGATATTTTTATCTAAATTTGTTTAAAAAATATTTAAAAGAATAGTTTAAATAACTGTTTAGATATCAATTTAGTTTTAGAATTTAAATTGATTTAAAAGTTTACAAAACTTATAATTAGCTTAATAATTCGGAATTTATAAAATAAAGTAAACACAATAACTTCAATTAAAAAAACTGTTATTATTTATTTAGCTCAAGGTGAAATATCTTATTATTATTTACAATAACAAAGTAATGACATATCAGTAGCTTTTTTCGAAATTTAAAACTTAAAAATTGAACATTTAGTTTAAAACGGATTCTACATGTATTTTTATTTCAATAAGATTAATCTGAATAAAGTTTATATTTAACTGTTAGCACGAATTTAATTAACAATGTGCTATAAACATAAAAAACAAGAAACTTTGAAATCATTGAATTAATTGAGTTTAGTCACTGCTCTGTTACATTGTATGACATTTTAACTTGAGTTTTTGTGAGTTTATGCCATAATAAAACGTACTATTTGATAAAAAAATAATATTACATTATAAGTCAATTAATAAACTAATAAACTAATTTATAATCATATAAAACAGTTTGTTGTTTTTATAAAATTACTTTACATGACATTACCAGTTTGCAAAATTTTAAGAAAAATAACTGTTAAGACAAAAAATCCCGTCAATTCTTGTTTTTATATAATTGATTAAAAATAGTTTAATAAATTAAACCTCTGAACTGTCTACTTTTTAAAAGTATGAGAATATTTGTTTACACTGTAAACCTACTAAATTTTTTTTTTCAAATACTAAGTTTATTAAAAAATAAATACATCGATACCAATAGCAAATTACAAATATGATTTAACATTAGCGTTTTATTTTATAATTGAATATTTTCAAAACTTTTTCCGTTGTAGAACACTTAAAAAGTCTTTAACTTAATCAAATCTACATAACTACAGTTTGTTCAGATAAAAACTGATTGTTAGTAACAAAACAAATCGCTTAGTTTTATTTTAAACAAATAAAGAATCTCTCTGTAAAGCAGCTGTTATTTTTTCTGGAAAAGAGAGCTGTATAATTTTCCGTAGAAAACTAATAAAAAGAAATATAAACTTTATTCATAAGTTACTTAAGGTTTACTACCGAATTTTATCAACACAAAAGTTTTCAATAACAGCTTCAAATAACAAACTAGTATTTATAAAACCTTTTAAAAATTTGAACACATATCTATTTAATTAATCACATTTAAACTATAAATATAATTTCCAATATACGTACAAATTCTTTATTTGGCTTGACCATATTTTCCATACTTTATACTTTATAGCTATTTATGTGACTTAACATTAAATTCACATTGGCACAAACGAAATGCTATAAAATATGGCAAATATGGCAAGGACTTGTTTGGTTAACGTTTTTTATTTTTAAACATTTTTGTAGTAAACTACATAGTTTTTATCTTATTATATCTAAAAAAAGACTCATTTTTATATTTAGAGTATTAATAATTTATACACTGACCATTGGCTAAATGATTTTTTGCAATGTTTTAAAGTTTTATCTTTTATAAAACGAAGACACTTGTTGTTAAACACATTTAAAACTCGCATTCCTTTGTATTTTTAGATATAGATAAATATAATTGTTGTTTATATACAGAGTTTAGAAGATTTAGATTTTATTATTATATATTTTTCTTAGGTAGTTTAGTCGTAAAGAAGGTCCAAGTTTTAAAAATTTTTACATTTTTAAAAAATAATAGTTTTTACTTTCTAGTTTTTATTGAAAATATGATATCTGAATAATTTTTAATAATTACTCTTGTTAAAGATTTATTTATTTTTTCGTAGTACAATCTATATTTTTTTCAAAACTTTACGGAAAATGTTAAGTTTAATTTTTCAACACATCTAAAAGAAATAATGAAACAATCATGCTTTTTAAATTTGTGATACACTGATTTAAATAACAATTATATTTAATTATTTCAATTTAAAACATGGAAAAAATATTGTTTTATCAAATAATGGTTTCTAGAAAAAAATCATAATAGTGATAAAGAAACGTACAAAGCAAGATATTTTTTTTTATTTAAAGTGTCAGATGCTAAAATTAACTTTTGTTGGAATATGAACTTTAAATAACTTAAATTCGATTTTTAGAATGATTAAAGCTTGATAAATATTATTTTTTTAATTTTATCAAAACAATTTTAAATACTAAATATGTTAAGTTCAAAATAAATGTTGTAAGTTTCAAAAATTTTTAAACTGTCTATAAGCATTTAACTTTGAGTATAATTTTTTTCTAACTTAGTATTACTAATCCCTGGTTAGCAAAATACTTTGTGTAAAAATTTTGTGGTAACCTGTTTGTTTTGTTACTGCGCATGCTCAGAAATACAACATAACATTCTTTTAAAACTGTTACACAGGTATACAGTGCAAGGCAAGCCAATGAAAGGTATGTGATAGAATTATTTTATTATGAACTATTTTAAAGAATAACTTGAAACTGCATTATATATCTCTAAGTGTTTGCAATAACTTGTCTACATTACATCTATATATATGAATTTTAACTTTTTTTAAGTGATTTAGTTTATTTATAGACCAAAGTAAAAAAAAAATATTTATTTATTTATGTAGACTACTCATTGTATTTACTACATATGTTCATTTAAACATATTAGTTAATTTAATTTCAAACTTTTAATTCATTACCTATATTTATAATCAAAATAAACTAAAATTAGTCAATAAGTTAAGAAAGTCATAGTTGATTAAGGTTATTGGGTAATTTTCTAGGATGATGTAGCACCAATATCAAAGTGAAAATATTATACACTTTCAATTTCATACTTTGATAAGAATAAGATATAGAGTTGAAATATAAGGTACACAATTACTCAAATTTGAACAGAAAACTTTATTTTGATGATTTTTTTTAGTTATTATTTTATTTTTATTATCACTGATACCCCTAACCCTTACCCTTGATTTGTAGCTTTTTTTTTAAGTCTCTATGATGAAGGTTTGGATTTAGAGCTTTTCATTTCTATACTTTTCTTTTCAGAGTGTAAAATTAAAAGTGTAAAAAGTTTTTTTTTTGATATTGGTGCAACATCATCCTAGGAAATTACCAGTTATTGTAAGTAAAAATAATATTGATTTATTTCTGAACTATGATAAAGTTTTAATAAAATCTTTATAAGCAGAATTCTTCACTAATTTCAGTTTGTTGTTTTTCACAAATTACTAAATTTTAAGTTTAAGAAGAAAATTCACTAAAAAATTAATATGTGTTTTTACAACAACAAGACTTTTATGTGAATATGATTAAATCAAAAATGAATTATAAATTAAAATGAAGTTTTACACAAAATTTACATTTGGACTATATGGTTTTTAAATAGTCTTAATTGACAAAATTTTGTTAATTTTAGTTTCAATTACAATTTATATAAAATAGTGTTTCTTAATCAATTTAAAATGTTTTTATTTAGTAATTTTCATATATTAATAGTTGTATTAATAACTATGTTAGGTGCTACATGTTTTCCATAAAACCTGGAATCCTAGAAAAAGCAGGAATTTTGAACAAAAATCACTAAAAAACCTTTAAAAACATGGGATTTTAAACAAATTTTTGTTATATATATTCAAAGCTAGTAGAAGATTTTTCTTAACTCTGAGCTATTATATTCTATTTTAGAACTTGTTATATTGTGGTTTACAATATTTTATTCATTAGAAATAAAAGTTATTTCAACAGGTTTTTTTTAATGTATCAACACCTAATTTTTCTATTAAAATCCTAAAGACATGCAAAATATTTAATATTCCTAGATTGTATTGAACATTGCAATTTTTTAAAAATAAATTCAAAATACTATGTTTTAAGCTAGCTATAAAGTATTTAGAAAAAGTTTACTTCTCTTTTATTCACTTAAAGTTAGCTTCATAGTATTAATAAAACGTTATAAGAGGTAAAACGTTATTAGAGGTAGTTCAATATGGGCTAGTAATATTATTTTTGTATCAGAGTATTAATTTTTAACATATGTTTATGTCTCTTATTAATTTTATTGTTTAATACGATGCAAAATACTTATATTGACCTATTTACTTTTCTTTAATAATATTTACTTTCTAAATACAGAGTAGGAACTTTTTTTGGATTTTTTTTCAAGGCTCTAAAAAGTTTTTTTGTTACATTTAAATATTGAGTTATAGAAAATTTACTTACTGGAAAGATACAATAATAATACTCTAAAAGTGTTTAACAACAAATTAAGTTTTAAATATTAAAAAATATTTTTTGTGTATCAAGTCTACTCTAAAACTTATTATTTTCTATGTAAAATTGTAATCGAAAGCAAAATTTTTATCCTTGTTGTTAATTTCATTTTAATATTTAAGTCTATCCAAACCCCTTGTGCCTAACTTTTAAAAAGTTTTCTTATTCAAGGTTTTTATAGATAAACTGCAGGTTAAATAGTTTTTTAAAAATATTTTAGTTAAAATGGTCTAAATTATTTCAGTTAACTTTTTTTAAATTGGCAAAAAAAAAATATTATTGTCATATATTTAGACCAACAAGGGTTCTTGTTTAAAATCTCAGACTCACAGTTATAAATAATTTGAAACATTTAATAAATTGGTGAGTATGATTGATTTTCAAATCTATATATACTTAGTAATTTATCCATTTAGTATCCCTAATAGGTGGACATTTTACCTAGAATTCTAAAAAAATTGGAATTTGATATTTACAAAAAACTTTATACTATAGGAAAACAATTTAAAAAACTTGTTATTTTGAAAAAAAAACAATAAAGATAAGAAATAACTTTTGTATAAATACAAAAAATCTATTTTTTGAAATACATTTAAAGTAGTTTTGTACCCATTCAGTAATTTTACAATATTAAAATAATTTAATAAGTATTAAAATATAGTTAAGAAACCTGAAACAAAAGAAATTTCTAAAAGTCCATTAGCCACTGTTGTTGACTTTATTAATTTGTATTTATTATTCAAACCCATCTGAATTTTAAGCCATTAAGGGCCAATAGTGTCAATATCTACAAATGCTACAATATATCAACAAATAAGAATTTATATAAAAAATTTAAATTTTGAAAGTTTTTGTCAAATAATAAGACACCAAAAGTTTTATGGATAAATAGTATTTTTTCTCCACTTAAATAAAATTTACTTCTGATACTACTACAGTTAAATTAGAAAGGTCAAATAAAGAACTTTGTAGTTAACAAAATTACTGCACTTACATCTACTAAAACTTCATACAAGTACATAATGTAAAAAAAAAAAATTTCACATAATCCAAATTTATTTACTTGGTAATGATGACATCACAACAAACTTATTTCCTTGTCTTTTCATTTTAAAAATTTAAATATTAAAGAGGGTGAAAGTAAGTATTGATATATTATCAAACTAAAGAAACTTATTAAATCGTTATAATATATCACATTATTTAAGTTTTTATTAATTTGAATGTAACTGTATGCTATCAGTTTAGTTTACATACATTAACTGTTGAGGCCATAGAATGGTCACATCACAGTGAGTAAAAAACTGGTTTAAGGTCATAGGGGGTTTAGTCAAATTTTTTTACATGTATATCTTATTTTAAAGATCTTAAACTCAGCTAACATATGTTTTTACCCTTTTCTTATAACTTTATGAAGTATGAAGGAACAAAGTTTGTTAGTTTAATAGGTCTCCTATGTAAGGGCTAAGTTAGAAAAGGCAAAAAAAGACTATTTTATAGATAATATTTCTTCTGCTGTTTTTAAGAAATATTTTAAAAGGATTTTGAGTAAAATGTTAACTTAATATAGCAAAGAATTCTTATGTAATTTTTTTAGTTTTGAGTATTTTTTTCATAAAGAGATTTAAACAATACATTGCTTACACTTAAGAAGCCTTTATATAAATAAAAGAAAAGTTCTTAATACTTAATTTCTTTACTTTCTTTTTTATTAATTCTTGAAAAATCTTAAAAAAAGATTTTTTTTTATGTAATTTTAATTTTTAAATTAATACAATAGAATTTTTCTTGCAAAAAATATTTTCTAAAAGATTGAGGTCAATAGATTACAAAAGAAGGAAAAGATAGGTTTTAATAATTTTAGAGTTGTTGAGTAAATTGACCATAAAAAGGTTATTGCCTTTTAGTTTATATCTAAAATTTTTAAATAAATTATTATATTCTAAAAATTAATTAAGATTTAATATTTTATACAGATTTATAGTTTATACTTAAAAGCTTTCATATAAAAGTCAATGATAATTTTTTAAGAAAAACGTCTTACCCCCTTCCATATGCCCTCAAGTAGGTTAAAACAAAATTTTAAAACTTAAAAAAAAAATAAGACAGGGTTGCCACATAATAAATGTAAATCAGGATATAATGTTTTTTTTTTAACTCAGGCTGACCCAGGATATTTAAGATTTTTAAGTATCAGGACAGATTTTTTCTTTAACTTGAATGTTTTTTAGATGATTAAGGGCATAGGGGTGTCCACCTTGATTTTTACAACTTGATCTTATTTTACAGAGTTTAAGAGTTTTGTCTGAGCTATCAGAAATTTTCAACCGCTTGAAAAAATTCAAAGTATTTTTTGAGATATGAGCAATCAAAGTCGGTGACCTCAATAGGTTCCTAATGGAAGGGACAAACTAAAATTTCACTAAAAATCTATCTCCTCCTTCATTTTTTAAGTAATCAGTAATCTTCTTCAAAATTTCTTATTTGGAATAAATATTGTTAAGCGCTATTTACGGAAATAACATAAGTTGTCATTGCAAGATGGTACTGTTGAAATTAGTCCATTTTTAAGCTATAGAAGGGTAAAGTATTTTTATAAAGTTTAATTTTTGTTGGTTTTTCAAGTAAAATTTAATTTACTTTTAATCTGTTTCACAATTAACTTAAGTGCAACTAATCAAAGTTTGAGATTTTAATATGTTACACTTGAAAGGGATAACCAAAATTGCAAATAATAATTATTATTTAGATTTTAGAGGATATGATTTTGTAAGTACTTTAACTTATACAATCTAATTTTTTAAAATAATAGAAATTATTAATATGAGTAGTTTTAATATTTGAAAAGTGTATAATGTAAAGGGAAAGGTCAAATATTTTCTTTACAAAAATTAACATTGATTTGCTTTTATTTAAAGCATGTAAAGTTTTAAAATTAACATTGTCACAACCCAGTTTTATAGAATTTAAAAATAATTGTTTTAGATAGAAAATATGAAAATAGGTTAAAAATGTAAAAAAATGTTTTTATTTTTTCAAATTTAAACAGTTTTTGCTTTAAAAAGATTCAAATGTTAGTAATGAACTATCTGAAAAAATTTGAAAAAGATAAGTAAAACTAAAGAAGAATATTTTTTAACTTTTTTTTGATAACTTGTTTTGTAAGGAAAGTATTGAGCTCACAAATTTCGATTGCTTATAACTGGAAAGTATTTTTTTATCTAAAAATATTTGATAGCTATGATAAAAGTCTTCATAATAAGATTAACTTGTAATAAGCAATGTTTACCCCCTTATGGCATTATGCCTTTATGACCTTAAATAGTTTTCTAGATTTTAGGAAAAATCAGTCATGAAATGCTTACATTATTATGTTTTCTTAATGCAACAGTTTGGCATTTTATGATCATACAATTTTTTTTTTTTGAAAGTTGAGTTCATTAGCAGAAAAAAACAAGGAAAATATGTATTTTAGTTATTTTAGTTTTCTAAAAAATTGCTAATAAAAAATAATCTCAATATGTTTCCATAAGGACAAAGTGTATATAAGATGTGGGATGAGTCAAATATGCACAATGACAATTTTGAATAAAGGTCAAATATACACAAAAAGTCACTTTCTGCACTAAGGGAATTTTTAGCACAGAACATATGTGCCTGATGATGGGTCACTTAAGCACAAAATTTACAATTGCACAATTTTTCACCAAGGGTCAACTTTGCATAAGTGACAATTTTCCACACAAATAAAAAATACTATTCATAAAATAACCACCATATAAGGGTAAGGAGTAACAGTGATACTAAAAAACATAAAAGAAATAAAGAAATAATTTTAATAATATAAAGAAAAATAGTTACCAACTAAGGGTTAACAGTGATAGTAAGAAGAACAAAATAGTAATAAGTATATAGTTTACCAGTAATTGGTAATTTAATTTTTAAATAATACAATTAGACCTCAAATAGCCTTAAGAAGTTATAGAAATTTTTGACTGGTTGATTGGTAAAACAATACTTGAAATTCTCAGACATAGCTGTTTGTTAGATAACTTAATAGTCAATTGTGCAATGAAGTAACATTGGCCTGAATAGAGATAGTTAAACAGAGGGTTGATGATAAAAAACCCACAGTCTAACTTTTTAAAGCTTTTGTTGCACTTTGATTGTTAACTATTTCTATTGTACAATTTATAACAACCATTTGTAAACTAATATACATTATTATTGTAGACTTATTTAAGTTAAAACTTAAAAGTGATAAAAGATTTATAAGTAATTTTTCGTAGAATAAATATTTAACTCTTTCTGTTTACCACACTAAAAAATTAAGATTTTAGGTGTTTATGCTCAAGAAAAAGCATTATCATAAATTTTGGAGTTTTCTTTTACAGTTGACAAACAGTTTTATTCTTAAGAACAAAAATTATTTTCAATGATGTTTTATTTACATTTAAGTAATTTAAAGTACTTTTAAGTACAATTAAAGTGAACTTTAACATTATATTTTTATAGATATGGCTGAGAATACGAAATACATCAGAAAACACCCAGAAAATGCTGTTTCTTATTAATGGCTTTATGAAGGTAGTTTATTTGTATTAAACATGTTTAAATGTAACTTGT
>NC_139165.1:97094435-97194435 GCF_965202585.1 Thalia democratica
ATACTTTACCCTTCTATAGCTTAAAAATGGACTAATTTCAACAGTACCATCTTGCAATGACAACTTATGTTATTTCCGTAAATAGCGCTTAACAATATTTATTCCAAATAAGAAATTTTGAAGAAGATTACTGATTACTTAAAAAATGAAGGAGGAGATAGATTTTTAGTGAAATTTTAGTTTGTCCCTTCCATTAGGAACCTATTGAGGTCACCGACTTTGATTGCTCATATCTCAAAAAATACTTTGAATTTTTTCAAGCGGTTGAAAATTTCTGATAGCTCAGACAAAACTCTTAAACTCTGTAAAATAAGATCAAGTTGTAAAAATCAAGGTGGACACCCCTATGCCCTTAATCATCTAAAAAACATTCAAGTTAAAGAAAAAATCTGTCCTGATACTTAAAAATCTTAAATATCCTGGGTCAGCCTGAGTTAAAAAAAAAACATTATATCCTGATTTACATTTATTATGTGGCAACCCTGTCTTATTTTTTTTTTAAGTTTTAAAATTTTGTTTTAACCTACTTGAGGGCATATGGAAGGGGGTAAGACGTTTTTCTTAAAAAATTATCATTGACTTTTATATGAAAGCTTTTAAGTATAAACTATAAATCTGTATAAAATATTAAATCTTAATTAATTTTTAGAATATAATAATTTATTTAAAAATTTTAGATATAAACTAAAAGGCAATAACCTTTTTATGGTCAATTTACTCAACAACTCTAAAATTATTAAAACCTATCTTTTCCTTCTTTTGTAATCTATTGACCTCAATCTTTTAGAAAATATTTTTTGCAAGAAAAATTCTATTGTATTAATTTAAAAATTAAAATTACATAAAAAAAAATCTTTTTTTAAGATTTTTCAAGAATTAATAAAAAAGAAAGTAAAGAAATTAAGTATTAAGAACTTTTCTTTTATTTATATAAAGGCTTCTTAAGTGTAAGCAATGTATTGTTTAAATCTCTTTATGAAAAAAATACTCAAAACTAAAAAAATTACATAAGAATTCTTTGCTATATTAAGTTAACATTTTACTCAAAATCCTTTTAAAATATTTCTTAAAAACAGCAGAAGAAATATTATCTATAAAATAGTCTTTTTTTGCCTTTTCTAACTTAGCCCTTACATAGGAGACCTATTAAACTAACAAACTTTGTTCCTTCATACTTCATAAAGTTATAAGAAAAGGGTAAAAACATATGTTAGCTGAGTTTAAGATCTTTAAAATAAGATATACATGTAAAAAAATTTGACTAAACCCCCTATGACCTTAAACCAGTTTTTTACTCACTGTGATGTGACCATTCTATGGCCTCAACAGTTAATGTATGTAAACTAAACTGATAGCATACAGTTACATTCAAATTAATAAAAACTTAAATAATGTGATATATTATAACGATTTAATAAGTTTCTTTAGTTTGATAATATATCAATACTTACTTTCACCCTCTTTAATATTTAAATTTTTAAAATGAAAAGACAAGGAAATAAGTTTGTTGTGATGTCATCATTACCAAGTAAATAAATTTGGATTATGTGAAATTTTTTTTTTTTACATTATGTACTTGTATGAAGTTTTAGTAGATGTAAGTGCAGTAATTTTGTTAACTACAAAGTTCTTTATTTGACCTTTCTAATTTAACTGTAGTAGTATCAGAAGTAAATTTTATTTAAGTGGAGAAAAAATACTATTTATCCATAAAACTTTTGGTGTCTTATTATTTGACAAAAACTTTCAAAATTTAAATTTTTTATATAAATTCTTATTTGTTGATATATTGTAGCATTTGTAGATATTGACACTATTGGCCCTTAATGGCTTAAAATTCAGATGGGTTTGAATAATAAATACAAATTAATAAAGTCAACAACAGTGGCTAATGGACTTTTAGAAATTTCTTTTGTTTCAGGTTTCTTAACTATATTTTAATACTTATTAAATTATTTTAATATTGTAAAATTACTGAATGGGTACAAAACTACTTTAAATGTATTTCAAAAAATAGATTTTTTGTATTTATACAAAAGTTATTTCTTATCTTTATTGTTTTTTTTTCAAAATAACAAGTTTTTTAAATTGTTTTCCTATAGTATAAAGTTTTTTGTAAATATCAAATTCCAATTTTTTTAGAATTCTAGGTAAAATGTCCACCTATTAGGGATACTAAATGGATAAATTACTAAGTATATATAGATTTGAAAATCAATCATACTCACCAATTTATTAAATGTTTCAAATTATTTATAACTGTGAGTCTGAGATTTTAAACAAGAACCCTTGTTGGTCTAAATATATGACAATAATATTTTTTTTTTGCCAATTTAAAAAAAGTTAACTGAAATAATTTAGACCATTTTAACTAAAATATTTTTAAAAAACTATTTAACCTGCAGTTTATCTATAAAAACCTTGAATAAGAAAACTTTTTAAAAGTTAGGCACAAGGGGTTTGGATAGACTTAAATATTAAAATGAAATTAACAACAAGGATAAAAATTTTGCTTTCGATTACAATTTTACATAGAAAATAATAAGTTTTAGAGTAGACTTGATACACAAAAAATATTTTTTAATATTTAAAACTTAATTTGTTGTTAAACACTTTTAGAGTATTATTATTGTATCTTTCCAGTAAGTAAATTTTCTATAACTCAATATTTAAATGTAACAAAAAAACTTTTTAGAGCCTTGAAAAAAAATCCAAAAAAAGTTCCTACTCTGTATTTAGAAAGTAAATATTATTAAAGAAAAGTAAATAGGTCAATATAAGTATTTTGCATCGTATTAAACAATAAAATTAATAAGAGACATAAACATATGTTAAAAATTAATACTCTGATACAAAAATAATATTACTAGCCCATATTGAACTACCTCTAATAACGTTTTACCTCTTATAACGTTTTATTAATACTATGAAGCTAACTTTAAGTGAATAAAAGAGAAGTAAACTTTTTCTAAATACTTTATAGCTAGCTTAAAACATAGTATTTTGAATTTATTTTTAAAAAATTGCAATGTTCAATACAATCTAGGAATATTAAATATTTTGCATGTCTTTAGGATTTTAATAGAAAAATTAGGTGTTGATACATTAAAAAAAACCTGTTGAAATAACTTTTATTTCTAATGAATAAAATATTGTAAACCACAATATAACAAGTTCTAAAATAGAATATAATAGCTCAGAGTTAAGAAAAATCTTCTACTAGCTTTGAATATATATAACAAAAATTTGTTTAAAATCCCATGTTTTTAAAGGTTTTTTAGTGATTTTTGTTCAAAATTCCTGCTTTTTCTAGGATTCCAGGTTTTATGGAAAACATGTAGCACCTAACATAGTTATTAATACAACTATTAATATATGAAAATTACTAAATAAAAACATTTTAAATTGATTAAGAAACACTATTTTATATAAATTGTAATTGAAACTAAAATTAACAAAATTTTGTCAATTAAGACTATTTAAAAACCATATAGTCCAAATGTAAATTTTGTGTAAAACTTCATTTTAATTTATAATTCATTTTTGATTTAATCATATTCACATAAAAGTCTTGTTGTTGTAAAAACACATATTAATTTTTTAGTGAATTTTCTTCTTAAACTTAAAATTTAGTAATTTGTGAAAAACAACAAACTGAAATTAGTGAAGAATTCTGCTTATAAAGATTTTATTAAAACTTTATCATAGTTCAGAAATAAATCAATATTATTTTTACTTACAATAACTGGTAATTTCCTAGGATGATGTTGCACCAATATCAAAAAAAAAACTTTTTACACTTTTAATTTTACACTCTGAAAAGAAAAGTATAGAAATGAAAAGCTCTAAATCCAAACCTTCATCATAGAGACTTAAAAAAAAAGCTACAAATCAAGGGTAAGGGTTAGGGGTATCAGTGATAATAAAAATAAAATAATAACTAAAAAAAATCATCAAAATAAAGTTTTCTGTTCAAATTTGAGTAATTGTGTACCTTATATTTCAACTCTATATCTTATTCTTATCAAAGTATGAAATTGAAAGTGTATAATATTTTCACTTTGATATTGGTGCTACATCATCCTAGAAAATTACCCAATAACCTTAATCAACTATGACTTTCTTAACTTATTGACTAATTTTAGTTTATTTTGATTATAAATATAGGTAATGAATTAAAAGTTTGAAATTAAATTAACTAATATGTTTAAATGAACATATGTAGTAAATACAATGAGTAGTCTACATAAATAAATAAATATTTTTTTTTTACTTTGGTCTATAAATAAACTAAATCACTTAAAAAAAGTTAAAATTCATATATATAGATGTAATGTAGACAAGTTATTGCAAACACTTAGAGATATATAATGCAGTTTCAAGTTATTCTTTAAAATAGTTCATAATAAAATAATTCTATCACATACCTTTCATTGGCTTGCCTTGCACTGTATACCTGTGTAACAGTTTTAAAAGAATGTTATGTTGTATTTCTGAGCATGCGCAGTAACAAAACAAACAGGTTACCACAAAATTTTTACACAAAGTATTTTGCTAACCAGGGATTAGTAATACTAAGTTAGAAAAAAATTATACTCAAAGTTAAATGCTTATAGACAGTTTAAAAATTTTTGAAACTTACAACATTTATTTTGAACTTAACATATTTAGTATTTAAAATTGTTTTGATAAAATTAAAAAAATAATATTTATCAAGCTTTAATCATTCTAAAAATCGAATTTAAGTTATTTAAAGTTCATATTCCAACAAAAGTTAATTTTAGCATCTGACACTTTAAATAAAAAAAAATATCTTGCTTTGTACGTTTCTTTATCACTATTATGATTTTTTTCTAGAAACCATTATTTGATAAAACAATATTTTTTCCATGTTTTAAATTGAAATAATTAAATATAATTGTTATTTAAATCAGTGTATCACAAATTTAAAAAGCATGATTGTTTCATTATTTCTTTTAGATGTGTTGAAAAATTAAACTTAACATTTTCCGTAAAGTTTTGAAAAAAATATAGATTGTACTACGAAAAAATAAATAAATCTTTAACAAGAGTAATTATTAAAAATTATTCAGATATCATATTTTCAATAAAAACTAGAAAGTAAAAACTATTATTTTTTAAAAATGTAAAAATTTTTAAAACTTGGACCTTCTTTACGACTAAACTACCTAAGAAAAATATATAATAATAAAATCTAAATCTTCTAAACTCTGTATATAAACAACAATTATATTTATCTATATCTAAAAATACAAAGGAATGCGAGTTTTAAATGTGTTTAACAACAAGTGTCTTCGTTTTATAAAAGATAAAACTTTAAAACATTGCAAAAAATCATTTAGCCAATGGTCAGTGTATAAATTATTAATACTCTAAATATAAAAATGAGTCTTTTTTTAGATATAATAAGATAAAAACTATGTAGTTTACTACAAAAATGTTTAAAAATAAAAAACGTTAACCAAACAAGTCCTTGCCATATTTGCCATATTTTATAGCATTTCGTTTGTGCCAATGTGAATTTAATGTTAAGTCACATAAATAGCTATAAAGTATAAAGTATGGAAAATATGGTCAAGCCAAATAAAGAATTTGTACGTATATTGGAAATTATATTTATAGTTTAAATGTGATTAATTAAATAGATATGTGTTCAAATTTTTAAAAGGTTTTATAAATACTAGTTTGTTATTTGAAGCTGTTATTGAAAACTTTTGTGTTGATAAAATTCGGTAGTAAACCTTAAGTAACTTATGAATAAAGTTTATATTTCTTTTTATTAGTTTTCTACGGAAAATTATACAGCTCTCTTTTCCAGAAAAAATAACAGCTGCTTTACAGAGAGATTCTTTATTTGTTTAAAATAAAACTAAGCGATTTGTTTTGTTACTAACAATCAGTTTTTATCTGAACAAACTGTAGTTATGTAGATTTGATTAAGTTAAAGACTTTTTAAGTGTTCTACAACGGAAAAAGTTTTGAAAATATTCAATTATAAAATAAAACGCTAATGTTAAATCATATTTGTAATTTGCTATTGGTATCGATGTATTTATTTTTTAATAAACTTAGTATTTGAAAAAAAAAATTTAGTAGGTTTACAGTGTAAACAAATATTCTCATACTTTTAAAAAGTAGACAGTTCAGAGGTTTAATTTATTAAACTATTTTTAATCAATTATATAAAAACAAGAATTGACGGGATTTTTTGTCTTAACAGTTATTTTTCTTAAAATTTTGCAAACTGGTAATGTCATGTAAAGTAATTTTATAAAAACAACAAACTGTTTTATATGATTATAAATTAGTTTATTAGTTTATTAATTGACTTATAATGTAATATTATTTTTTTATCAAATAGTACGTTTTATTATGGCATAAACTCACAAAAACTCAAGTTAAAATGTCATACAATGTAACAGAGCAGTGACTAAACTCAATTAATTCAATGATTTCAAAGTTTCTTGTTTTTTATGTTTATAGCACATTGTTAATTAAATTCGTGCTAACAGTTAAATATAAACTTTATTCAGATTAATCTTATTGAAATAAAAATACATGTAGAATCCGTTTTAAACTAAATGTTCAATTTTTAAGTTTTAAATTTCGAAAAAAGCTACTGATATGTCATTACTTTGTTATTGTAAATAATAATAAGATATTTCACCTTGAGCTAAATAAATAATAACAGTTTTTTTAATTGAAGTTATTGTGTTTACTTTATTTTATAAATTCCGAATTATTAAGCTAATTATAAGTTTTGTAAACTTTTAAATCAATTTAAATTCTAAAACTAAATTGATATCTAAACAGTTATTTAAACTATTCTTTTAAATATTTTTTAAACAAATTTAGATAAAAATATCAACGTTGAATTAACTTTTAATTCTGTTAATGATCAAGGCACTATTATTATTAATCTAATTGTGTATTAAAATATTTAAAAGCATGTGTTTAAAAATAAGCATTTTTAACCTAATTATATTCGTTATGGAATTTTTTTTTGAAACTATATGTGAAATTCTGTTGTCAACATTTGACAACAAACAAAATGTTTGTTTTTGTTACCGAAGTTTTCTTTAGTCTGTTTACTATTTAGTAATTAGTGATTACTGTATAGCAAATGACAATAACTATTCAAAAATTTAACTAATTTAGTTTTACTACGAGTTCTATTTTTCAGTCTTAACTTATTGTTCATAGGAATTAGACATTCACCTAATAATTTTTAATAATAACATAGGAAGATTCATAATAAATTTTAGATTTTATTAAGTTGTACACAATATTTATTCATATACAAATTAGAAGTTTTCGTTAAGCTATTTTTCAAAAATGTTTTTAAAAATAAAGTATCAATTTATAGTGATGACGTTATTTGTGTGGTTGATAGATCTGACTACTTTTAAACATTAGTTATAAAATTGATAAATTTAACTTATTTGAAACTCGTGTTTATACTTTGTTTTAAACCGATTAGAATAACTAGTTGATATTTTCAGAGTTCAAAATAAAACCATTATAGTTTATAGACTTACAATATAACTATAAATAAACATCTATAATTAAGATTAAAAGTGTTTTGTCGACATGAGTTTTGTTGATACCTACCTTAGCTTTTAAGCAACTAGAAAACTTGTACTTCTAAAGAGACCAACTATTTATTCCCATTTTTTTTGTTTTGAATTGTGTTGAAAAGTGTTTTGAATTGTATCTAATGTTTAAGTAGTTTTAGTATTATAACTTTGGTTTTGTTTAAGTTCTTTACACCTTTTAAGAAGCTGTAGAAAATAAAATAATACTTTTTACTAACTATATTATGCTTATTTTTTAAATATATATGAAATAACATCTTTTAGGTGTACTTTTTAAAGATTTGCTTATTTTTGCAGACTGGTAAGAGAAAAAAAAGTATCATAATACTTACTGTTTTAATATAGAATCTTATCTTAGGTTTTAGTAACATACTATATTTTTGCTAAAATAAAGCATTTTAGTTTGTAAAACGATTTTATATTAAGCAATTATTGAATACTAACTTGTCCTTTTAAACTTCGCCTTGAAACAGCTTTTAAACTTTAAAAGTAATCTTTAAAAGATATAATAAAACTGTTCAAGTTTTAAAAGTGTTTATTTTTTTTTATTCTACTACTTCTAATTTACTTGTTAAATAAATTAAGCAAAAAATTTTTGATATAAACTTAAAGTTTAAAAATTATAATTTAACAATCCAACAACATTTCTGTATTTACTTTCTAGCAGACACGTCTCAATGAACGTAAAAAATGGCAAAAGTTTATTCAAGTATAAAAGAAAACTAAAAGATTCATGAAGTTATAAATTGCAAATATTTCTCATTTTTCTTTTAATTATAATTTTGAAGTTTTATTTTATTAAACTCACTAAGTTTGCAATAGTATTTTATTGTACGATAATTTTTTATTCATGTTAAAGTATTAATTTTGTTAACTCTCTGAGTTTATAGTATAAATTTACGTTTAAAATAAATTATTTTATTGAATAATTATTTAATAACCAATCTTTATTTGTTTAAACTGATTACTAACATAAGTTGATTTAAAATCTTAAATGTATTTATACCTCTAAAAGAATTAAGATTGTCTAACGACTTCAATATTCAGTCCCTGGTATTTGATCAAATAGCATTTTTGTTTACACGAATGTTAAACACAAAATGGACTTTGTTTACATTGTAACAATAAACTTTGTATTTAGAAAACAACATTACTAATATACAAAGAATATGAAGCTCTTCTATTTGGTTATTTATATGGACTTTGATTGATCCTTTGCATTACCTTCTGGAACTTAAGTATGTTTTTGTTATTGAAAATATTGTTTAAATTAATAAGAAAACATTCAAGTCAATGTATGTAGAAGTTTTTATATCTTTTCTTTCAGTTTAAATAGCTTAAACAATTTTTTATCACTCAAAGAGTTAATATGGTAATATGTCATGTAGAACTGACTATTAAAGTTTTTATTCACTATTTGTAGTAGATAAAGTAGTATATAACATTTTATCTAATTGGTAAACACTGGCTTTTGAGTTTTAAAATGTGTCCTCACTTTTTTGTTTTAAATCATGATTTCTGAAAAATCCTTGTGTTCATTTTTAAATATCAAGTCACTTAAGGTGTTTTTAACAGGAATACCAAACAGTCAGCATACCCAAGGTAACTAATTGTTTTTTTAAACTTAAGCTGATATAGACTAACTCAAATATGATCTTTAAGAAACTCAGTCCAAGCAGAGATAGTTTAATTTTTGTTAAAACTCAGACTATTTTTCTATGAAGTTATTTAAAACATTTAAAGTATATAACATATCTAATTTTCTTTATTTTATGATAATTACAGAGCTGCAAAAAAACTTTATAAACCTAAAGCTTGACAATTTAAAAAACATGCTGGATTTTTACAACTTTTACATGTAAAGTAATGAAATTTTGACTCCACACTAAAAGTACATTATATAGATATTATTATCATTATATATTTTTTATATTTAAAAACATATTTAGAGTAGCTTTACTGTATCTATATCAATGTTATGCTATTTATAACATCCTTTTTAAAATTAAATTAGTTATATATTAAAAATACATCTAAAATCTTGAACTTGTGAAAATCTCACAGGAACTTCTCAGAACCAATTGAAAACCCAGTAATTAATTGCTGGTCAATAAAATTATTCATTTTCATTGTTAAGTTTATTTAATCTTGTATATAATTGTTAAAAAAATAAATGTAATAATAAAATGTAGTCTTTTTAAAAAATACTAATTACTAATTTTTATTAATTAAGTGTAAATGTATAGCTAAAGAAAAAAAATATCAAGGCACACTGGTTAGTCAATATTAAGTTTTATAATATTTTGTTTCCTTTCTTTTCAGTTAAGTAAGTATCTAAATTTAATTTTTTTAACAATCAAATTCTTAATATCAGTTATGGATAAATGTGTTTCTGGTAATTTTTGATTAAAGTGGATTAAGTATAAGTTACTTTTATTAAATTTTTGATATAGCAGGTTAGATCAAGGTTCAAAAGATAAGACAAGTGTTTTTTACAACAATTTGAATTTAAGTTTTATCATGATTATTCTTTTTAATTAAAATTAGTTATAGAGACTTTGAAACAAAATCTTTAGAATATATTAAAATATATTTAAATGGTTAAATGTAACTGATTTAGTTTATCTCTCCATATGGTACCAATTAAAATCTTCCTAAATTTATTACATACATATCAAAAGTAGTTTTAAATTCTAAGATGTAAACCAACTGTTATTTTTTAGATTGAATATAATAACCAAGCTGAAAAGAAACT
Source organism: Thalia democratica (assembly GCF_965202585.1). NCBI lineage: Eukaryota > Metazoa > Chordata > Thaliacea > Salpida > Salpidae > Thalia > Thalia democratica. The sequence goes on from NC_139165.1 coordinate 97,104,807, forward strand.
TTTTACTTATGACTTAGTAGCTCAGCAGTTTTTCTATGATAAAAGCAACCTGAAAATACAAATTAAGATTTAACCTTTTGTTCAAAAACATTTAAATATTTAAATACTTAAATGAAAATTTTGTAGACTTTTTTCAAAGGTACAAAAGTTTTTTAAATTTTGCATATATTCTAAAAGTATTGATAATGTAAATTAGGTAGTAGCCTTGTATAAAGATTGCAGTAAAAACGCAATAAATCATAATTCAAAGTTTTAATAATAGTTGTAATAAGTTCAGTAAGCAATATTGAGCTTTAATGGAACTTTATTAGTAATTAAATTTATTTAATCTCAAAGAAGTTTGATTTAATACTTTATGGTATTAAAATTTTTAAATACAAACCTATCACAACTATGAACTCCGTCATTATAAAAATAAAGTAAATAAATCCAGTTTCAGGTTGAATTGATTACCACTATTTTATAAATAAATATTTACTTATTACTGGGGTTACCACAAACTCATGGTATTCAAAATAATAAAATCTTAGAATGAATAAGGACAACTCTGGATAACTCAGGACAGATTGAATTAAAAAAAAATCAAAAATATTTTTCTAGTTTTTAAAATTCTAAGACCATTGTTTTGTAGATTTTGGGTGTGATTAAATTTACTTATTTTCAACATTTATTTTTATAACCATTTCTGTTAAAGAGTTTGATTTTTTGAAGCTAATAAAGTATTTCATATTGGTTAGTCTATTTAAAAAAATATTCAACATGACTTAAGACAGTTTAAGGTCATTAAAGATAGTTTTTTATCACTCAGGACAACTTTTTGAATCAATGAGTGGCAACGCTTATTTTTAGTCAAAATGTAAACTATGTTTGTTTCATAATTATTTACCCTTTATAATAGTTAATAAAAATGGTAAAAAGTGTATTTATTTTATTGTTTATAGAGCCATAGAGTTTACTATTGTTAAATACGACCTTTTTTCAATATTGTTTAATAACTACCATTTAAAGTTTACTGAAAAATTTATAAGTTTCCAAAGAAAAACTTTAGGTATAACAAACAAAGCTCATCTTTAAATTATTAATATTTTAATTTTATTTTTCATAGAAGAAAGTTTAGTTAAACAATGCTTACTAATAAACTTCAGTATAGCAGAACATAAAGTTATGAAAGTATCAAAATTGTCATTGTATAAAAAGCTTAAAGAATTGTAGTTGCTGACTACAATTCTTTTGTAGTTTTAAATTTTTGTTTGTTTTAAATTGTTATTCTGTTCTTAGATTATCCTAACTTTTTTTAAAAATATTTCTAACAAAATAACTTTTGTCCATCATCTTTTAGTTATTGTAGACTGAAATCTTTAACCTCAATATTTGGAATCAAAATGTTGACATAATACTTGTCAGTTTAGTAGAAACAAACTGTTTTTATTAAAAGAAAATTAACTGATTAATCACACAATAAATCTAACTTTTTTTTACATTAATAAAAAGCAACCAGTTATTTTTTAGCACTATAACAAAGTTAAAATGTCATTTGTGTTAAATTTCTTGTCAGTTGATTAATTTATATAAACTTTTACAACTGTTAATTACTAGTTGTTCAAACATACAATTGATAACTAGATCAACCCTTATTTCTTTAATTGAGATGTTTCATTCTTTATACGATTGCAATAAATTTAATAAGTTTATGCATTGTTATTATTTAAGAGGAATAATTTTTTAATGATCAATAGACAGTTTATAAATAAAATGTATTTTGAAGAAAAAGCTTAAACTATTTTGAAAGTTTATAATTAGTACACAATTTTATGATATAAACACCAATAACATTCTAATATAAATACTCTTTTACTTAGGACATGGATAAACAACCATTTAGTACAAACATGTAAAGCTTACTGAATAAGCTCTTTAAAAGATACATTTCCAACATGTCATTACTGGTGCTCAAGGAGGCTTTATAAAATGGTTTGTTATAAAATTTTGATGAAAATAGACACAAAAAACTGACAGTAAACTATTTTATACATAAAGTTTCCTTGTCTATAGATGGTAGGTTTTATTCAAAATACAATATTTATCTTTTTAGCATTAAATTATAATACTTACCTAAACCAAGCCAGGCACTTTTAAAAACAGTTATTTTTTATGATTCTTAATACTTTTTATTTGTTGTATTTAATTATTTTGTGTATAAATAACTGTATTATGTTGTATAGTATATCAAGTAGTTAAGCAACTAAAATTTAAATACAATCATTTAACTAAAAAGTTTATACTGTTACTTTTTGCTTGTTTTTTAGGAACATAAAACTGTTTGACTCAACAAGATTTAATCACAAAAAGTAAAATTTTATTATTATACACATAAAAATAAAAGAATATTTTTATTTCTAAATGAAATAACTACTTATTTATTTTGTTTATTTATAATTTTACCGTTTAATGATGAGCGATCTGTTTAGTTAATAACTAATAATAAAATACTGTCAAACATTTTAATAACTCTACAGTCTGCCTAGCTAATAAAAGCACCAAAAACCCTTTATTTAAAGGGTTTAAAAAAATGTTTAATCTCATTACACATAATTAGATATTAAAAAAATTAAATAAATTGTAGTTTTTACATCCTAAAAAATTAAAGCAGTTGTTTTAAAGTTTTTAAAATACACACATGAAACATATAACATATCTAGAAAAAAAAATCTGATTATTTATAATGCTCATACACTGTTTTTTTTACAGTATAATTCACATTTAACGTTTTGTGACGTACTGGTTTTTTTGAACATAATTTAGTCCAAAACGTACAATTCCTATACTTTTCTTTTATCAGGTTGACCAGTAGTAGCACCTTTGGATATTGACATACCCGTAAGAATCTTGGAGCTTTTCGAGTGGAAAACTGAAACAGTTCGTGGAAAACCAACACAATCCATGAATCGTTAGTCATTGCTCAAGGGATTTGCAGACTGAAAAGGTATGTTTTGAAATTTATATTAAGTTTAACCAAAAAATTTTACAATAAATGTTTTTTAAATACATGAAAAGCATGCCTTATATTGATTGAAGTTCATATATGTTATGATGGAATTTAATAATATATATGTTATATTAGAAAGCTTTATAAAAGCAATATGATACTATGGAAATGAAAAACCGAGTCATAACTGCAATTAATTTTTTATTATATTAAAGTGTAGATCTACAATAATATACGAACTGACACTTTAATGGTAATATTCTAAATTAAACCGCTTCAAGTTAAATTTAAAGTTTTTAAAAAAATTTAACTATTATTGAATTAAACTATTTAAACAAACTGAAATAAAAAAACACCTTGCTTATGTTAAATGTTGCAAACTAAAAGAAGCCCTTTATTAAATTTGACTTGAATGTTTAAACAGTGCAGTGTTTAATAAATTTTTATAGATGTGATGTAATAATTATGCTGCATAGCTTAAGGAAAAACTAATTTGACTCATTTTCGTATGAACTGTAGGGATTAAATTGCATTTTGAATTTGCATAAGGCACAATATTACAAAAATATGCTCATTTGTGAATTATGATGTCATAAAACATGAAAAGTTGTTAAAATTCTTTTAAAAATATGCATATCAATATAAAAATCCATTCAGAAATATTTTAAGTGCCATGTAAACATCAAAAATGGATAGTATGAGATTTTTGTGGGTCAATTAATTTATACAGCAATCATCTCCAAAGTACTCTTTACCATTACAAAATGTTTTCTTTTATACTAAAACAAAACTTCATGCATTAATAAGAGCTGACTTCAAAAGAAAAAAACTGTATAAGTTTGTGTGTATACTAATAGCATTTATTTACAAAAAAAATATAGAATAACTAATTGAATGTTATTATGTAATTTATAAGAAAGCTTCTTTAATTTTATAGAGCCTATTATAGTTTTTATTAGATTTATTAGTAGTAAGTAAATTACAGTTTTTTTTTCATTCTGACTGAAATACAAGACTCATTTGTTTTATATAATATTGTTTGTATTTATTTTTACGTAATTTTGAACTATGCAAAAAATAAAATTTGGATAGGAAAATTTTTGTTTCCGGACTTTGAAAAGTCGAATTTTTGACGTTTTCGTTGCTTGAAAAAAGTAAAAACTGCTTACAATAGAAACACTTATTATTAGGTCTGAAACACAGTGAGTTCCTAGGTGACCTGCGACACAAAAAAAAGTAAAAATTAAAGTCGTACACACGCCTGAAGAGGTGTGGCTGGCGACTAAAAAAAAGTAAAAACGAAACGGTCGTAGGACACTTACCGGAATTCAGTGTGACGGGCTTTAAAAAAAAAGTAAAACCGACCCTGGCCTCCGCCCTTTACCTAGATTAACCGTTTCAGGCTTTAAAAAAAGTAAAAATATTTCATTGAAAGTAGGGCGAAAGTAGCAATTTTACGTATTTTCAGCGCAAACATCGTATTTTAACAAAAAAGTGCAAAAATATAATGGGGTGCAGCGCGAATCGACGGTCCAACAAACGGTGCCGGGAAAATTTTAGGGGGGAGGGGCGCGGGAAAACCCGTTTTCGGGGTCCCGTGGGAGTGCGAAAACACTGGTTTTGGTCCGGTAGAGGTCATTTTTGGTACCAAATTTGGGTGGGAAAATTTTTGTTTTCGGACTTTGAAAATTTGAAATTTTGGTGTTTTTCGTTGATTAAAAAAAGTAAAAATCGCTTACAGTAGAAACATTTTGGCGTTTTCGGTTTGAAAAAAAAAGTAAAAATTATTAGGTCTGAAACACAGTGAGTTCCGAGGTGACCTGCGACACAAAAAAAAGTAAAAATTAAAGTCGTACACACGCCTGAAGAGGTGTGGCGGGCGAATAAAAAAAAAGTAAAAACGAAACGGTCGTAGGACACTTACCGGAATTCAGTGTGACGGGCTTTAAAAAAAAAGTAAAACCGACCCTGGCCTCCGCCCTTTACCTAGATTAACCGTTTCAGGCTTTAAAAAAAGTAAAAATATTTCATCGAAAGTAGGGCGAAAGTAGCAATTTTACGTATTTTCAGCGCAAACATCGTATTTTAACAAAAAAGTGCAAAAATATAATGAGGTGCAGCGCGAATCGACGGTCCAACAAACGGTGCCGGGAAAATTTTAGGGGGGAGGGGCGCGGGAAAACCCGTTTTCGGGGTCCCGTGGGAGTGCGAAAACACTGGTTTTGGTCCGGTAGAGGTCATTTTTGGTACCAAATTTGGGTGGGAAAATTTTTGTTTTCGGACTTTGAAAATTTGAAATTTTGGTGTTTTTCGTTGATTAAAAAAAGTAAAAATCGCTTACAGTAGAAACATTTTGGCGTTTTCGGTTTGAAAAAAAAAGTAAAAATTATTAGGTCTGAAACACAGTGAGTTCCGAGGTGACCTGCGACACAAAAAAAAGTAAAAATTAAAGTCGTACACACGCCTGAAGAGGTGTGGCGGGCGAATAAAAAAAAAGTAAAAACGAAACGGTCGTAGGACACTTACCGGAATTCAGTGTGACGGGCTTTAAAAAAAAAGTAAAACCGACCCTGGCCTCCGCCCTTTACCTAGATTAACCGTTTCAGGCTTTAAAAAAAGTAAAAATATTTCATCGAAAGTAGGGCGAAAGTAGCAATTTTACGTATTTTCAGCGCAAACATCGTATTTTAACAAAAAAGTGCAAAAATATAATGGGGTGCAGCGCGAATCGACGGTCCAACAAACGGTGCCGGGAAAATTTTAGGGGGGAGGGGCGCGGAAAAACCCGTTTTCGGGGTCCCGTGGGAGTGCGAAAACACTGGTTTAGGTCCGGTAGAGGTCATTTTTGGTACCAAATTTGGGTGGGAAAATTTTTGTTTTCGGACTTTGAAAATTTGAAATTTTGGTGTTTTTCGTTGCTTAAAAAAAGTAAAAATCGCTTACAGTAGAAACATTTTGGCGTTTTCGATTTGAAAAAAAAAGTAAAAATTATTAGGTCTGAAACACAGTGAGTTCCGAGGTGACCTGCGACACAAAAAAAAGTAAAAATTAAAGTCGTACACACGCCTGAAGAGGTGTGGCTGGCGACTAAAAAAAAGTAAAAACGAAACGGTCGTAGGACACTTACCGGAATTCAGTGTGACGGGCTTTAAAAAAAAAGTAAAACCGACCCTGGCCTCCGCCCTTTACCTAGATTAACCGTTTCAGGCTTTAAAAAAAGTAAAAATATTTCATCGAAAGTAGGGCGAAAGTAGCAATTTTACGTATTTTCAGCGCAAACATCGTATTTTAACAAAAAAGTGCAAAAATATAATGAGGTGCAGCGCGAATCGACGGTCCAACAAACGGTGCCGGGAAAATTTTAGGGGGGAGGGGCGCGGGAAAACCCGTTTTCGGGGTCCCGTGGGAGTGCGGAAACACTGGTTTTGGTCCGGTAGAGGTCATTTTTGGTACCAAATTTGGGTGGGAAAATTTTTGTTTTCGGACTTTGAAAATTTGAAATTTTGGTGTTTTTCGTTGATTAAAAAAAGTAAAAATCGCTTACAGTAGAAACATTTTGGCGTTTTCGGTTTGAAAAAAAAAGTAAAAATTATTAGGTCTGAAACACAGTGAGTTCCGAGGTGACCTGCGACACAAAAAAAAGTAAAAATTAAAGTCGTACACACGCCTGAAGAGGTGTGGCGGGCGAATAAAAAAAAAGTAAAAACGAAACGGTCGTAGGACACTTACCGGAATTCAGTGTGACGGGCTTTAAAAAAAAAGTAAAACCGACCCTGGCCTCCGCCCTTTACCTAGATTAACCGTTTCAGGCTTTAAAAAAAGTAAAAATATTTCATCGAAAGTAGGGCGAAAGTAGCAATTTTACGTATTTTCAGCGCAAACATCGTATTTTAACAAAAAAGTGCAAAATTATAATGAGGTGCAGCGCGAATCGACGGTCCAACAAACGGTGCCGGGAAAATTTTAGGGGGGAGGGGCGCGGGAAAACCCGTTTTCGGGGTCCCGTGGGAGTGCGGAAACACTGGTTTTGGTCCGGTAGAGGTCATTTTTGGTACCAAATTTGGGTGGGAAAATTTTTGTTTTCGGACTTTGAAAATTTGAAATTTTGGTGTTTTTCGTTGATTAAAAAAAGTAAAAATCGCTTACAGTAGAAACATTTTGGCGTTTTCGGTTTGAAAAAAAAAGTAAAAATTATTAGGTCTGAAACACAGTGAGTTCCGAGGTGACCTGCGACACAAAAAAAAGTAAAAATTAAAGTCGTACACACGCCTGAAGAGGTGTGGCGGGCGAATAAAAAAAAAGTAAAAACGAAACGGTCGTAGGACACTTACCGGAATTCAGTGTGACGGGCTTTAAAAAAAAAGTAAAACCGACCCTGGCCTCCGCCCTTTACCTAGATTAACCGTTTCAGGCTTTAAAAAAAGTAAAAATATTTCATCGAAAGTAGGGCGAAAGTAGCAATTTTACGTATTTTCAGCGCAAACATCGTATTTTAACAAAAAAGTGCAAAATTATAATGAGGTGCAGCGCGAATCGACGGTCCAACAAACGGTGCCGGGAAAATTTTAGGGGGGAGGGGCGCGGGAAAACCCGTTTTCGGGGTCCCGTGGGAGTGCGGAAACACTGGTTTTGGTCCGGTAGAGGTCATTTTTGGTACCAAATTTGGGTGGGAAAATTTTTGTTTTCGGACTTTGAAAATTTGAAATTTTGGTGTTTTTCGTTGATTAAAAAAAGTAAAAATCGCTTACAGTAGAAACATTTTGGCGTTTTCGGTTTGAAAAAAAAAGTAAAAATTATTAGGTCTGAAACACAGTGAGTTCCGAGGTGACCTGCGACACAAAAAAAAGTAAAAATTAAAGTCGTACACACGCCTGAAGAGGTGTGGCGGGCGAATAAAAAAAAAGTAAAAACGAAACGGTCGTAGGACACTTACCGGAATTCAGTGTGACGGGCTTTAAAAAAAAAGTAAAACCGACCCTGGCCTCCGCCCTTTACCTAGATTAACCGTTTCAGGCTTTAAAAAAAGTAAAAATATTTCATTGAAAGTAGGGCGAAAGTAGCAATTTTACGTATTTTCAGCGCAAACATCGTATTTTAACAAAAAAGTGCAAAAATATAATGGGGTGCAGCGCGAATCGACGGTCCAACAAACGGTGCCGGGAAAATTTTAGGGGGGAGGGGCGCGGGAAAACCCGTTTTCGGGGTCCCGTGGGAGTGCGAAAACACTGGTTTTGGTCCGGTAGAGGTCATTTTTGGTACCAAATTTGGGTGGGAAAATTTTTGTTTTCGGACTTTGAAAATTTGAAATTTTGGTGTTTTTCGTTGATTAAAAAAAGTAAAAATCGCTTACAGTAGAAACATTTTGGCGTTTTCGATTTGAAAAAAAAAGTAAAAATTATTAGGTCTGAAACACAGTGAGTTCCGAGGTGACCTGCGACACAAAAAAAAGTAAAAATTAAAGTCGTACACACGCCTGAAGAGGTGTGGCGGGCGAATAAAAAAAAAGTAAAAACGAAACGGTCGTAGGACACTTACCGGAATTCAGTGTGACGGGCTTTAAAAAAAAAGTAAAACCGACCCTGGCCTCCGCCCTTTACCTAGATTAACCGTTTCAGGCTTTAAAAAAAGTAAAAATATTTCATCGAAAGTAGGGCGAAAGTAGCAATTTTACGTATTTTCAGCGCAAACATCGTATTTTAACAAAAAAGTGCAAAATTATAATGAGGTGCAGCGCGAATCGACGGTCCAACAAACGGTGCCGGGAAAATTTTAGGGGGGAGGGGCGCGGGAAAACCCGTTTTCGGGGTCCCGTGGGAGTGCGGAAACACTGGTTTTGGTCCGGTAGAGGTCATTTTTGGTACCAAATTTGGGTGGGAAAATTTTTGTTTTCGGACTTTGAAAATTTGAAATTTTGGTGTTTTTCGTTGATTAAAAAAAGTAAAAATCGCTTACAGTAGAAACATTTTGGCGTTTTCGGTTTGAAAAAAAAAGTAAAAATTATTAGGTCTGAAACACAGTGAGTTCCGAGGTGACCTGCGACACAAAAAAAAGTAAAAATTAAAGTCGTACACACGCCTGAAGAGGTGTGGCGGGCGAATAAAAAAAAAGTAAAAACGAAACGGTCGTAGGACACTTACCGGAATTCAGTGTGACGGGCTTTAAAAAAAAAGTAAAACCGACCCTGGCCTCCGCCCTTTACCTAGATTAACCGTTTCAGGCTTTAAAAAAAGTAAAAATATTTCATTGAAAGTAGGGCGAAAGTAGCAATTTTACGTATTTTCAGCGCAAACATCGTATTTTAACAAAAAAGTGCAAAAATATAATGGGGTGCAGCGCGAATCGACGGTCCAACAAACGGTGCCGGGAAAATTTTAGGGGGGAGGGGCGCGGGAAAACCCGTTTTCGGGGTCCCGTGGGAGTGCGAAAACACTGGTTTTGGTCCGGTAGAGGTCATTTTTGGTACCAAATTTGGGTGGGAAAATTTTTGTTTTCGGACTTTGAAAATTTGAAATTTTGGTGTTTTTCGTTGATTAAAAAAAGTAAAAATCGCTTACAGTAGAAACATTTTGGCGTTTTCGATTTGAAAAAAAAAGTAAAAATTATTAGGTCTGAAACACAGTGAGTTCCGAGGTGACCTGCGACACAAAAAAAAGTAAAAATTAAAGTCGTACACACGCCTGAAGAGGTGTGGCTGGCGACTAAAAAAAAGTAAAAACGAAACGGTCGTAGGACACTTACCGGAATTCAGTGTGACGGGCTTTAAAAAAAAAGTAAAACCGACCCTGGCCTCCGCCCTTTACCTAGATTAACCGTTTCAGGCTTTAAAAAAAGTAAAAATATTTCATCGAAAGTAGGGCGAAAGTAGCAATTTTACGTATTTTCAGCGCAAACATCGTATTTTAACAAAAAAGTGCAAAATTATAATGAGGTGCAGCGCGAATCGACGGTCCAACAAACGGTGCCGGGAAAATTTTAGGGGGGAGGGGCGCGGGAAAACCCGTTTTCGGGGTCCCGTGGGAGTGCGGAAACACTGGTTTTGGTCCGGTAGAGGTCATTTTTGGTACCAAATTTGGGTGGGAAAATTTTTGTTTTCGGACTTTGAAAATTTGAAATTTTGGTGTTTTTCGTTGATTAAAAAAAGTAAAAATCGCTTACAGTAGAAACATTTTGGCGTTTTCGGTTTGAAAAAAAAAGTAAAAATTATTAGGTCTGAAACACAGTGAGTTCCGAGGTGACCTGCGACACAAAAAAAAGTAAAAATTAAAGTCGTACACACGCCTGAAGAGGTGTGGCGGGCGAATAAAAAAAAAGTAAAAACGAAACGGTCGTAGGACACTTACCGGAATTCAGTGTGACGGGCTTTAAAAAAAAAGTAAAACCGACCCTGGCCTCCGCCCTTTACCTAGATTAACCGTTTCAGGCTTTAAAAAAAGTAAAAATATTTCATCGAAAGTAGGGCGAAAGTAGCAATTTTACGTATTTTCAGCGCAAACATCGTATTTTAACAAAAAAGTGCAAAATTATAATGAGGTGCAGCGCGAATCGACGGTCCAACAAACGGTGCCGGGAAAATTTTAGGGGGGAGGGGCGCGGGAAAACCCGTTTTCGGGGTCCCGTGGGAGTGCGGAAACACTGGTTTTGGTCCGGTAGAGGTCATTTTTGGTACCAAATTTGGGTGGGAAAATTTTTGTTTTCGGACTTTGAAAATTTGAAATTTTGGTGTTTTTCGTTGATTAAAAAAAGTAAAAATCGCTTACAGTAGAAACATTTTGGCGTTTTCGGTTTGAAAAAAAAAGTAAAAATTATTAGGTCTGAAACACAGTGAGTTCCGAGGTGACCTGCGACACAAAAAAAAGTAAAAATTAAAGTCGTACACACGCCTGAAGAGGTGTGGCGGGCGAATAAAAAAAAAGTAAAAACGAAACGGTCGTAGGACACTTACCGGAATTCAGTGTGACGGGCTTTAAAAAAAAAGTAAAACCGACCCTGGCCTCCGCCCTTTACCTAGATTAACCGTTTCAGGCTTTAAAAAAAGTAAAAATATTTCATTGAAAGTAGGGCGAAAGTAGCAATTTTACGTATTTTCAGCGCAAACATCGTATTTTAACAAAAAAGTGCAAAAATATAATGGGGTGCAGCGCGAATCGACGGTCCAACAAACGGTGCCGGGAAAATTTTAGGGGGGAGGGGCGCGGGAAAACCCGTTTTCGGGGTCCCGTGGGAGTGCGAAAACACTGGTTTTGGTCCGGTAGAGGTCATTTTTGGTACCAAATTTGGGTGGGAAAATTTTTGTTTTCGGACTTTGAAAATTTGAAATTTTGGTGTTTTTCGTTGATTAAAAAAAGTAAAAATCGCTTACAGTAGAAACATTTTGGCGTTTTCGATTTGAAAAAAAAAGTAAAAATTATTAGGTCTGAAACACAGTGAGTTCCGAGGTGACCTGCGACACAAAAAAAAGTAAAAATTAAAGTCGTACACACGCCTGAAGAGGTGTGGCTGGCGACTAAAAAAAAGTAAAAACGAAACGGTCGTAGGACACTTACCGGAATTCAGTGTGACGGGCTTTAAAAAAAAAGTAAAACCGACCCTGGCCTCCGCCCTTTACCTAGATTAACCGTTTCAGGCTTTAAAAAAAGTAAAAATATTTCATCGAAAGTAGGGCGAAAGTAGCAATTTTACGTATTTTCAGCGCAAACATCGTATTTTAACAAAAAAGTGCAAAAATATAATGAGGTGCAGCGCGAATCGACGGTCCAACAAACGGTGCCGGGAAAATTTTAGGGGGGAGGGGCGCGGGAAAACCCGTTTTCGGGGTCCCGTGGGAGTGCGGAAACACTGGTTTTGGTCCGGTAGAGGTCATTTTTGGTACCAAATTTGGGTGGGAAAATTTTTGTTTTCGGACTTTGAAAATTTGAAATTTTGGTGTTTTTCGTTGATTAAAAAAAGTAAAAATCGCTTACAGTAGAAACATTTTGGCGTTTTCGGTTTGAAAAAAAAAGTAAAAATTATTAGGTCTGAAACACAGTGAGTTCCGAGGTGACCTGCGACACAAAAAAAAGTAAAAATTAAAGTCGTACACACGCCTGAAGAGGTGTGGCGGGCGAATAAAAAAAAAGTAAAAACGAAACGGTCGTAGGACACTTACCGGAATTCAGTGTGACGGGCTTTAAAAAAAAAGTAAAACCGACCCTGGCCTCCGCCCTTTACCTAGATTAACCGTTTCAGGCTTTAAAAAAAGTAAAAATATTTCATCGAAAGTAGGGCGAAAGTAGCAATTTTACGTATTTTCAGCGCAAACATCGTATTTTAACAAAAAAGTGCAAAATTATAATGAGGTGCAGCGCGAATCGACGGTCCAACAAACGGTGCCGGGAAAATTTTAGGGGGGAGGGGCGCGGGAAAACCCGTTTTCGGGGTCCCGTGGGAGTGCGGAAACACTGGTTTTGGTCCGGTAGAGGTCATTTTTGGTACCAAATTTGGGTGGGAAAATTTTTGTTTTCGGACTTTGAAAATTTGAAATTTTGGTGTTTTTCGTTGATTAAAAAAAGTAAAAATCGCTTACAGTAGAAACATTTTGGCGTTTTCGGTTTGAAAAAAAAAGTAAAAATTATTAGGTCTGAAACACAGTGAGTTCCGAGGTGACCTGCGACACAAAAAAAAGTAAAAATTAAAGTCGTACACACGCCTGAAGAGGTGTGGCGGGCGAATAAAAAAAAAGTAAAAACGAAACGGTCGTAGGACACTTACCGGAATTCAGTGTGACGGGCTTTAAAAAAAAAGTAAAACCGACCCTGGCCTCCGCCCTTTACCTAGATTAACCGTTTCAGGCTTTAAAAAAAGTAAAAATATTTCATCGAAAGTAGGGCGAAAGTAGCAATTTTACGTATTTTCAGCGCAAACATCGTATTTTAACAAAAAAGTGCAAAATTATAATGAGGTGCAGCGCGAATCGACGGTCCAACAAACGGTGCCGGGAAAATTTTAGGGGGGAGGGGCGCGGGAAAACCCGTTTTCGGGGTCCCGTGGGAGTGCGGAAACACTGGTTTTGGTCCGGTAGAGGTCATTTTTGGTACCAAATTTGGGTGGGAAAATTTTTGTTTTCGGACTTTGAAAATTTGAAATTTTGGTGTTTTTCGTTGATTAAAAAAAGTAAAAATCGCTTACAGTAGAAACATTTTGGCGTTTTCGGTTTGAAAAAAAAAGTAAAAATTATTAGGTCTGAAACACAGTGAGTTCCGAGGTGACCTGCGACACAAAAAAAAGTAAAAATTAAAGTCGTACACACGCCTGAAGAGGTGTGGCGGGCGAATAAAAAAAAAGTAAAAACGAAACGGTCGTAGGACACTTACCGGAATTCAGTGTGACGGGCTTTAAAAAAAAAGTAAAACCGACCCTGGCCTCCGCCCTTTACCTAGATTAACCGTTTCAGGCTTTAAAAAAAGTAAAAATATTTCATTGAAAGTAGGGCGAAAGTAGCAATTTTACGTATTTTCAGCGCAAACATCGTATTTTAACAAAAAAGTGCAAAAATATAATGGGGTGCAGCGCGAATCGACGGTCCAACAAACGGTGCCGGGAAAATTTTAGGGGGGAGGGGCGCGGGAAAACCCGTTTTCGGGGTCCCGTGGGAGTGCGAAAACACTGGTTTTGGTCCGGTAGAGGTCATTTTTGGTACCAAATTTGGGTGGGAAAATTTTTGTTTTCGGACTTTGAAAATTTGAAATTTTGGTGTTTTTCGTTGATTAAAAAAAGTAAAAATCGCTTACAGTAGAAACATTTTGGCGTTTTCGATTTGAAAAAAAAAGTAAAAATTATTAGGTCTGAAACACAGTGAGTTCCGAGGTGACCTGCGACACAAAAAAAAGTAAAAATTAAAGTCGTACACACGCCTGAAGAGGTGTGGCTGGCGACTAAAAAAAAGTAAAAACGAAACGGTCGTAGGACACTTACCGGAATTCAGTGTGACGGGCTTTAAAAAAAAAGTAAAACCGACCCTGGCCTCCGCCCTTTACCTAGATTAACCGTTTCAGGCTTTAAAAAAAGTAAAAATATTTCATCGAAAGTAGGGCGAAAGTAGCAATTTTACGTATTTTCAGCGCAAACATCGTATTTTAACAAAAAAGTGCAAAAATATAATGAGGTGCAGCGCGAATCGACGGTCCAACAAACGGTGCCGGGAAAATTTTAGGGGGGAGGGGCGCGGGAAAACCCGTTTTCGGGGTCCCGTGGGAGTGCGGAAACACTGGTTTTGGTCCGGTAGAGGTCATTTTTGGTACCAAATTTGGGTGGGAAAATTTTTGTTTTCGGACTTTGAAAATTTGAAATTTTGGTGTTTTTCGTTGATTAAAAAAAGTAAAAATCGCTTACAGTAGAAACATTTTGGCGTTTTCGGTTTGAAAAAAAAAGTAAAAATTATTAGGTCTGAAACACAGTGAGTTCCGAGGTGACCTGCGACACAAAAAAAAGTAAAAATTAAAGTCGTACACACGCCTGAAGAGGTGTGGCGGGCGAATAAAAAAAAAGTAAAAACGAAACGGTCGTAGGACACTTACCGGAATTCAGTGTGACGGGCTTTAAAAAAAAAGTAAAACCGACCCTGGCCTCCGCCCTTTACCTAGATTAACCGTTTCAGGCTTTAAAAAAAGTAAAAATATTTCATCGAAAGTAGGGCGAAAGTAGCAATTTTACGTATTTTCAGCGCAAACATCGTATTTTAACAAAAAAGTGCAAAATTATAATGAGGTGCAGCGCGAATCGACGGTCCAACAAACGGTGCCGGGAAAATTTTAGGGGGGAGGGGCGCGGGAAAACCCGTTTTCGGGGTCCCGTGGGAGTGCGGAAACACTGGTTTTGGTCCGGTAGAGGTCATTTTTGGTACCAAATTTGGGTGGGAAAATTTTTGTTTTCGGACTTTGAAAATTTGAAATTTTGGTGTTTTTCGTTGATTAAAAAAAGTAAAAATCGCTTACAGTAGAAACATTTTGGCGTTTTCGGTTTGAAAAAAAAAGTAAAAATTATTAGGTCTGAAACACAGTGAGTTCCGAGGTGACCTGCGACACAAAAAAAAGTAAAAATTAAAGTCGTACACACGCCTGAAGAGGTGTGGCGGGCGAATAAAAAAAAAGTAAAAACGAAACGGTCGTAGGACACTTACCGGAATTCAGTGTGACGGGCTTTAAAAAAAAAGTAAAACCGACCCTGGCCTCCGCCCTTTACCTAGATTAACCGTTTCAGGCTTTAAAAAAAGTAAAAATATTTCATTGAAAGTAGGGCGAAAGTAGCAATTTTACGTATTTTCAGCGCAAACATCGTATTTTAACAAAAAAGTGCAAAAATATAATGGGGTGCAGCGCGAATCGACGGTCCAACAAACGGTGCCGGGAAAATTTTAGGGGGGAGGGGCGCGGGAAAACCCGTTTTCGGGGTCCCGTGGGAGTGCGAAAACACTGGTTTTGGTCCGGTAGAGGTCATTTTTGGTACCAAATTTGGGTGGGAAAATTTTTGTTTTCGGACTTTGAAAATTTGAAATTTTGGTGTTTTTCGTTGATTAAAAAAAGTAAAAATCGCTTACAGTAGAAACATTTTGGCGTTTTCGATTTGAAAAAAAAAGTAAAAATTATTAGGTCTGAAACACAGTGAGTTCCGAGGTGACCTGCGACACAAAAAAAAGTAAAAATTAAAGTCGTACACACGCCTGAAGAGGTGTGGCTGGCGACTAAAAAAAAGTAAAAACGAAACGGTCGTAGGACACTTACCGGAATTCAGTGTGACGGGCTTTAAAAAAAAAGTAAAACCGACCCTGGCCTCCGCCCTTTACCTAGATTAACCGTTTCAGGCTTTAAAAAAAGTAAAAATATTTCATCGAAAGTAGGGCGAAAGTAGCAATTTTACGTATTTTCAGCGCAAACATCGTATTTTAACAAAAAAGTGCAAAATTATAATGAGGTGCAGCGCGAATCGACGGTCCAACAAACGGTGCCGGGAAAATTTTAGGGGGGAGGGGCGCGGGAAAACCCGTTTTCGGGGTCCCGTGGGAGTGCGGAAACACTGGTTTTGGTCCGGTAGAGGTCATTTTTGGTACCAAATTTGGGTGGGAAAATTTTTGTTTTCGGACTTTGAAAATTTGAAATTTTGGTGTTTTTCGTTGATTAAAAAAAGTAAAAATCGCTTACAGTAGAAACATTTTGGCGTTTTCGGTTTGAAAAAAAAAGTAAAAATTATTAGGTCTGAAACACAGTGAGTTCCGAGGTGACCTGCGACACAAAAAAAAGTAAAAATTAAAGTCGTACACACGCCTGAAGAGGTGTGGCGGGCGAATAAAAAAAAAGTAAAAACGAAACGGTCGTAGGACACTTACCGGAATTCAGTGTGACGGGCTTTAAAAAAAAAGTAAAACCGACCCTGGCCTCCGCCCTTTACCTAGATTAACCGTTTCAGGCTTTAAAAAAAGTAAAAATATTTCATCGAAAGTAGGGCGAAAGTAGCAATTTTACGTATTTTCAGCGCAAACATCGTATTTTAACAAAAAAGTGCAAAATTATAATGAGGTGCAGCGCGAATCGACGGTCCAACAAACGGTGCCGGGAAAATTTTAGGGGGGAGGGGCGCGGGAAAACCCGTTTTCGGGGTCCCGTGGGAGTGCGGAAACACTGGTTTTGGTCCGGTAGAGGTCATTTTTGGTACCAAATTTGGGTGGGAAAATTTTTGTTTTCGGACTTTGAAAATTTGAAATTTTGGTGTTTTTCGTTGATTAAAAAAAGTAAAAATCGCTTACAGTAGAAACATTTTGGCGTTTTCGGTTTGAAAAAAAAAGTAAAAATTATTAGGTCTGAAACACAGTGAGTTCCGAGGTGACCTGCGACACAAAAAAAAGTAAAAATTAAAGTCGTACACACGCCTGAAGAGGTGTGGCGGGCGAATAAAAAAAAAGTAAAAACGAAACGGTCGTAGGACACTTACCGGAATTCAGTGTGACGGGCTTTAAAAAAAAAGTAAAACCGACCCTGGCCTCCGCCCTTTACCTAGATTAACCGTTTCAGGCTTTAAAAAAAGTAAAAATATTTCATTGAAAGTAGGGCGAAAGTAGCAATTTTACGTATTTTCAGCGCAAACATCGTATTTTAACAAAAAAGTGCAAAAATATAATGGGGTGCAGCGCGAATCGACGGTCCAACAAACGGTGCCGGGAAAATTTTAGGGGGGAGGGGCGCGGGAAAACCCGTTTTCGGGGTCCCGTGGGAGTGCGAAAACACTGGTTTTGGTCCGGTAGAGGTCATTTTTGGTACCAAATTTGGGTGGGAAAATTTTTGTTTTCGGACTTTGAAAATTTGAAATTTTGGTGTTTTTCGTTGATTAAAAAAAGTAAAAATCGCTTACAGTAGAAACATTTTGGCGTTTTCGATTTGAAAAAAAAAGTAAAAATTATTAGGTCTGAAACACAGTGAGTTCCGAGGTGACCTGCGACACAAAAAAAAGTAAAAATTAAAGTCGTACACACGCCTGAAGAGGTGTGGCTGGCGACTAAAAAAAAGTAAAAACGAAACGGTCGTAGGACACTTACCGGAATTCAGTGTGACGGGCTTTAAAAAAAAAGTAAAACCGACCCTGGCCTCCGCCCTTTACCTAGATTAACCGTTTCAGGCTTTAAAAAAAGTAAAAATATTTCATCGAAAGTAGGGCGAAAGTAGCAATTTTACGTATTTTCAGCGCAAACATCGTATTTTAACAAAAAAGTGCAAAAATATAATGAGGTGCAGCGCGAATCGACGGTCCAACAAACGGTGCCGGGAAAATTTTAGGGGGGAGGGGCGCGGGAAAACCCGTTTTCGGGGTCCCGTGGGAGTGCGGAAACACTGGTTTTGGTCCGGTAGAGGTCATTTTTGGTACCAAATTTGGGTGGGAAAATTTTTGTTTTCGGACTTTGAAAATTTGAAATTTTGGTGTTTTTCGTTGATTAAAAAAAGTAAAAATCGCTTACAGTAGAAACATTTTGGCGTTTTCGGTTTGAAAAAAAAAGTAAAAATTATTAGGTCTGAAACACAGTGAGTTCCGAGGTGACCTGCGACACAAAAAAAAGTAAAAATTAAAGTCGTACACACGCCTGAAGAGGTGTGGCGGGCGAATAAAAAAAAAGTAAAAACGAAACGGTCGTAGGACACTTACCGGAATTCAGTGTGACGGGCTTTAAAAAAAAAGTAAAACCGACCCTGGCCTCCGCCCTTTACCTAGATTAACCGTTTCAGGCTTTAAAAAAAGTAAAAATATTTCATCGAAAGTAGGGCGAAAGTAGCAATTTTACGTATTTTCAGCGCAAACATCGTATTTTAACAAAAAAGTGCAAAATTATAATGAGGTGCAGCGCGAATCGACGGTCCAACAAACGGTGCCGGGAAAATTTTAGGGGGGAGGGGCGCGGGAAAACCCGTTTTCGGGGTCCCGTGGGAGTGCGGAAACACTGGTTTTGGTCCGGTAGAGGTCATTTTTGGTACCAAATTTGGGTGGGAAAATTTTTGTTTTCGGACTTTGAAAATTTGAAATTTTGGTGTTTTTCGTTGATTAAAAAAAGTAAAAATCGCTTACAGTAGAAACATTTTGGCGTTTTCGGTTTGAAAAAAAAAGTAAAAATTATTAGGTCTGAAACACAGTGAGTTCCGAGGTGACCTGCGACACAAAAAAAAGTAAAAATTAAAGTCGTACACACGCCTGAAGAGGTGTGGCGGGCGAATAAAAAAAAAGTAAAAACGAAACGGTCGTAGGACACTTACCGGAATTCAGTGTGACGGGCTTTAAAAAAAAAGTAAAACCGACCCTGGCCTCCGCCCTTTACCTAGATTAACCGTTTCAGGCTTTAAAAAAAGTAAAAATATTTCATTGAAAGTAGGGCGAAAGTAGCAATTTTACGTATTTTCAGCGCAAACATCGTATTTTAACAAAAAAGTGCAAAAATATAATGGGGTGCAGCGCGAATCGACGGTCCAACAAACGGTGCCGGGAAAATTTTAGGGGGGAGGGGCGCGGGAAAACCCGTTTTCGGGGTCCCGTGGGAGTGCGAAAACACTGGTTTTGGTCCGGTAGAGGTCATTTTTGGTACCAAATTTGGGTGGGAAAATTTTTGTTTTCGGACTTTGAAAATTTGAAATTTTGGTGTTTTTCGTTGATTAAAAAAAGTAAAAATCGCTTACAGTAGAAACATTTTGGCGTTTTCGATTTGAAAAAAAAAGTAAAAATTATTAGGTCTGAAACACAGTGAGTTCCGAGGTGACCTGCGACACAAAAAAAAGTAAAAATTAAAGTCGTACACACGCCTGAAGAGGTGTGGCTGGCGACTAAAAAAAAGTAAAAACGAAACGGTCGTAGGACACTTACCGGAATTCAGTGTGACGGGCTTTAAAAAAAAAGTAAAACCGACCCTGGCCTCCGCCCTTTACCTAGATTAACCGTTTCAGGCTTTAAAAAAAGTAAAAATATTTCATCGAAAGTAGGGCGAAAGTAGCAATTTTACGTATTTTCAGCGCAAACATCGTATTTTAACAAAAAAGTGCAAAATTATAATGAGGTGCAGCGCGAATCGACGGTCCAACAAACGGTGCCGGGAAAATTTTAGGGGGGAGGGGCGCGGGAAAACCCGTTTTCGGGGTCCCGTGGGAGTGCGGAAACACTGGTTTTGGTCCGGTAGAGGTCATTTTTGGTACCAAATTTGGGTGGGAAAATTTTTGTTTTCGGACTTTGAAAATTTGAAATTTTGGTGTTTTTCGTTGATTAAAAAAAGTAAAAATCGCTTACAGTAGAAACATTTTGGCGTTTTCGGTTTGAAAAAAAAAGTAAAAATTATTAGGTCTGAAACACAGTGAGTTCCGAGGTGACCTGCGACACAAAAAAAAGTAAAAATTAAAGTCGTACACACGCCTGAAGAGGTGTGGCGGGCGAATAAAAAAAAAGTAAAAACGAAACGGTCGTAGGACACTTACCGGAATTCAGTGTGACGGGCTTTAAAAAAAAAGTAAAACCGACCCTGGCCTCCGCCCTTTACCTAGATTAACCGTTTCAGGCTTTAAAAAAAGTAAAAATATTTCATCGAAAGTAGGGCGAAAGTAGCAATTTTACGTATTTTCAGCGCAAACATCGTATTTTAACAAAAAAGTGCAAAATTATAATGAGGTGCAGCGCGAATCGACGGTCCAACAAACGGTGCCGGGAAAATTTTAGGGGGGAGGGGCGCGGGAAAACCCGTTTTCGGGGTCCCGTGGGAGTGCGGAAACACTGGTTTTGGTCCGGTAGAGGTCATTTTTGGTACCAAATTTGGGTGGGAAAATTTTTGTTTTCGGACTTTGAAAATTTGAAATTTTGGTGTTTTTCGTTGATTAAAAAAAGTAAAAATCGCTTACAGTAGAAACATTTTGGCGTTTTCGGTTTGAAAAAAAAAGTAAAAATTATTAGGTCTGAAACACAGTGAGTTCCGAGGTGACCTGCGACACAAAAAAAAGTAAAAATTAAAGTCGTACACACGCCTGAAGAGGTGTGGCGGGCGAATAAAAAAAAAGTAAAAACGAAACGGTCGTAGGACACTTACCGGAATTCAGTGTGACGGGCTTTAAAAAAAAAGTAAAACCGACCCTGGCCTCCGCCCTTTACCTAGATTAACCGTTTCAGGCTTTAAAAAAAGTAAAAATATTTCATTGAAAGTAGGGCGAAAGTAGCAATTTTACGTATTTTCAGCGCAAACATCGTATTTTAACAAAAAAGTGCAAAAATATAATGGGGTGCAGCGCGAATCGACGGTCCAACAAACGGTGCCGGGAAAATTTTAGGGGGGAGGGGCGCGGGAAAACCCGTTTTCGGGGTCCCGTGGGAGTGCGGAAACACTGGTTTTGGTCCGGTAGAGGTCATTTTTGGTACCAAATTTGGGTGGGAAAATTTTTGTTTTCGGACTTTGAAAATTTGAAATTTTGGTGTTTTTCGTTGATTAAAAAAAGTAAAAATCGCTTACAGTAGAAACATTTTGGCGTTTTCGGTTTGAAAAAAAAAGTAAAAATTATTAGGTCTGAAACACAGTGAGTTCCGAGGTGACCTGCGACACAAAAAAAAGTAAAAATTAAAGTCGTACACACGCCTGAAGAGGTGTGGCGGGCGAATAAAAAAAAAGTAAAAACGAAACGGTCGTAGGACACTTACCGGAATTCAGTGTGACGGGCTTTAAAAAAAAAGTAAAACCGACCCTGGCCTCCGCCCTTTACCTAGATTAACCGTTTCAGGCTTTAAAAAAAGTAAAAATATTTCATTGAAAGTAGGGCGAAAGTAGCAATTTTACGTATTTTCAGCGCAAACATCGTATTTTAACAAAAAAGTGCAAAAATATAATGGGGTGCAGCGCGAATCGACGGTCCAACAAACGGTGCCGGGAAAATTTTAGGGGGGAGGGGCGCGGGAAAACCCGTTTTCGGGGTCCCGTGGGAGTGCGAAAACACTGGTTTTGGTCCGGTAGAGGTCATTTTTGGTACCAAATTTGGGTGGGAAAATTTTTGTTTTCGGACTTTGAAAATTTGAAATTTTGGTGTTTTTCGTTGATTAAAAAAAGTAAAAATCGCTTACAGTAGAAACATTTTGGCGTTTTCGATTTGAAAAAAAAAGTAAAAATTATTAGGTCTGAAACACAGTGAGTTCCGAGGTGACCTGCGACACAAAAAAAAGTAAAAATTAAAGTCGTACACACGCCTGAAGAGGTGTGGCTGGCGACTAAAAAAAAGTAAAAACGAAACGGTCGTAGGACACTTACCGGAATTCAGTGTGACGGGCTTTAAAAAAAAAGTAAAACCGACCCTGGCCTCCGCCCTTTACCTAGATTAACCGTTTCAGGCTTTAAAAAAAGTAAAAATATTTCATCGAAAGTAGGGCGAAAGTAGCAATTTTACGTATTTTCAGCGCAAACATCGTATTTTAACAAAAAAGTGCAAAAATATAATGAGGTGCAGCGCGAATCGACGGTCCAACAAACGGTGCCGGGAAAATTTTAGGGGGGAGGGGCGCGGGAAAACCCGTTTTCGGGGTCCCGTGGGAGTGCGGAAACACTGGTTTTGGTCCGGTAGAGGTCATTTTTGGTACCAAATTTGGGTGGGAAAATTTTTGTTTTCGGACTTTGAAAATTTGAAATTTTGGTGTTTTTCGTTGATTAAAAAAAGTAAAAATCGCTTACAGTAGAAACATTTTGGCGTTTTCGGTTTGAAAAAAAAAGTAAAAATTATTAGGTCTGAAACACAGTGAGTTCCGAGGTGACCTGCGACACAAAAAAAAGTAAAAATTAAAGTCGTACACACGCCTGAAGAGGTGTGGCGGGCGAATAAAAAAAAAGTAAAAACGAAACGGTCGTAGGACACTTACCGGAATTCAGTGTGACGGGCTTTAAAAAAAAAGTAAAACCGACCCTGGCCTCCGCCCTTTACCTAGATTAACCGTTTCAGGCTTTAAAAAAAGTAAAAATATTTCATCGAAAGTAGGGCGAAAGTAGCAATTTTACGTATTTTCAGCGCAAACATCGTATTTTAACAAAAAAGTGCAAAATTATAATGAGGTGCAGCGCGAATCGACGGTCCAACAAACGGTGCCGGGAAAATTTTAGGGGGGAGGGGCGCGGGAAAACCCGTTTTCGGGGTCCCGTGGGAGTGCGGAAACACTGGTTTTGGTCCGGTAGAGGTCATTTTTGGTACCAAATTTGGGTGGGAAAATTTTTGTTTTCGGACTTTGAAAATTTGAAATTTTGGTGTTTTTCGTTGATTAAAAAAAGTAAAAATCGCTTACAGTAGAAACATTTTGGCGTTTTCGGTTTGAAAAAAAAAGTAAAAATTATTAGGTCTGAAACACAGTGAGTTCCGAGGTGACCTGCGACACAAAAAAAAGTAAAAATTAAAGTCGTACACACGCCTGAAGAGGTGTGGCGGGCGAATAAAAAAAAAGTAAAAACGAAACGGTCGTAGGACACTTACCGGAATTCAGTGTGACGGGCTTTAAAAAAAAAGTAAAACCGACCCTGGCCTCCGCCCTTTACCTAGATTAACCGTTTCAGGCTTTAAAAAAAGTAAAAATATTTCATTGAAAGTAGGGCGAAAGTAGCAATTTTACGTATTTTCAGCGCAAACATCGTATTTTAACAAAAAAGTGCAAAAATATAATGGGGTGCAGCGCGAATCGACGGTCCAACAAACGGTGCCGGGAAAATTTTAGGGGGGAGGGGCGCGGGAAAACCCGTTTTCGGGGTCCCGTGGGAGTGCGAAAACACTGGTTTTGGTCCGGTAGAGGTCATTTTTGGTACCAAATTTGGGTGGGAAAATTTTTGTTTTCGGACTTTGAAAATTTGAAATTTTGGTGTTTTTCGTTGATTAAAAAAAGTAAAAATCGCTTACAGTAGAAACATTTTGGCGTTTTCGATTTGAAAAAAAAAGTAAAAATTATTAGGTCTGAAACACAGTGAGTTCCGAGGTGACCTGCGACACAAAAAAAAGTAAAAATTAAAGTCGTACACACGCCTGAAGAGGTGTGGCTGGCGACTAAAAAAAAGTAAAAACGAAACGGTCGTAGGACACTTACCGGAATTCAGTGTGACGGGCTTTAAAAAAAAAGTAAAACCGACCCTGGCCTCCGCCCTTTACCTAGATTAACCGTTTCAGGCTTTAAAAAAAGTAAAAATATTTCATCGAAAGTAGGGCGAAAGTAGCAATTTTACGTATTTTCAGCGCAAACATCGTATTTTAACAAAAAAGTGCAAAATTATAATGAGGTGCAGCGCGAATCGACGGTCCAACAAACGGTGCCGGGAAAATTTTAGGGGGGAGGGGCGCGGGAAAACCCGTTTTCGGGGTCCCGTGGGAGTGCGGAAACACTGGTTTTGGTCCGGTAGAGGTCATTTTTGGTACCAAATTTGGGTGGGAAAATTTTTGTTTTCGGACTTTGAAAATTTGAAATTTTGGTGTTTTTCGTTGATTAAAAAAAGTAAAAATCGCTTACAGTAGAAACATTTTGGCGTTTTCGGTTTGAAAAAAAAAGTAAAAATTATTAGGTCTGAAACACAGTGAGTTCCGAGGTGACCTGCGACACAAAAAAAAGTAAAAATTAAAGTCGTACACACGCCTGAAGAGGTGTGGCGGGCGAATAAAAAAAAAGTAAAAACGAAACGGTCGTAGGACACTTACCGGAATTCAGTGTGACGGGCTTTAAAAAAAAAGTAAAACCGACCCTGGCCTCCGCCCTTTACCTAGATTAACCGTTTCAGGCTTTAAAAAAAGTAAAAATATTTCATCGAAAGTAGGGCGAAAGTAGCAATTTTACGTATTTTCAGCGCAAACATCGTATTTTAACAAAAAAGTGCAAAATTATAATGAGGTGCAGCGCGAATCGACGGTCCAACAAACGGTGCCGGGAAAATTTTAGGGGGGAGGGGCGCGGGAAAACCCGTTTTCGGGGTCCCGTGGGAGTGCGGAAACACTGGTTTTGGTCCGGTAGAGGTCATTTTTGGTACCAAATTTGGGTGGGAAAATTTTTGTTTTCGGACTTTGAAAATTTGAAATTTTGGTGTTTTTCGTTGATTAAAAAAAGTAAAAATCGCTTACAGTAGAAACATTTTGGCGTTTTCGGTTTGAAAAAAAAAGTAAAAATTATTAGGTCTGAAACACAGTGAGTTCCGAGGTGACCTGCGACACAAAAAAAAGTAAAAATTAAAGTCGTACACACGCCTGAAGAGGTGTGGCGGGCGAATAAAAAAAAAGTAAAAACGAAACGGTCGTAGGACACTTACCGGAATTCAGTGTGACGGGCTTTAAAAAAAAAGTAAAACCGACCCTGGCCTCCGCCCTTTACCTAGATTAACCGTTTCAGGCTTTAAAAAAAGTAAAAATATTTCATTGAAAGTAGGGCGAAAGTAGCAATTTTACGTATTTTCAGCGCAAACATCGTATTTTAACAAAAAAGTGCAAAAATATAATGGGGTGCAGCGCGAATCGACGGTCCAACAAACGGTGCCGGGAAAATTTTAGGGGGGAGGGGCGCGGGAAAACCCGTTTTCGGGGTCCCGTGGGAGTGCGAAAACACTGGTTTTGGTCCGGTAGAGGTCATTTTTGGTACCAAATTTGGGTGGGAAAATTTTTGTTTTCGGACTTTGAAAATTTGAAATTTTGGTGTTTTTCGTTGATTAAAAAAAGTAAAAATCGCTTACAGTAGAAACATTTTGGCGTTTTCGATTTGAAAAAAAAAGTAAAAATTATTAGGTCTGAAACACAGTGAGTTCCGAGGTGACCTGCGACACAAAAAAAAGTAAAAATTAAAGTCGTACACACGCCTGAAGAGGTGTGGCTGGCGACTAAAAAAAAGTAAAAACGAAACGGTCGTAGGACACTTACCGGAATTCAGTGTGACGGGCTTTAAAAAAAAAGTAAAACCGACCCTGGCCTCCGCCCTTTACCTAGATTAACCGTTTCAGGCTTTAAAAAAAGTAAAAATATTTCATCGAAAGTAGGGCGAAAGTAGCAATTTTACGTATTTTCAGCGCAAACATCGTATTTTAACAAAAAAGTGCAAAAATATAATGAGGTGCAGCGCGAATCGACGGTCCAACAAACGGTGCCGGGAAAATTTTAGGGGGGAGGGGCGCGGGAAAACCCGTTTTCGGGGTCCCGTGGGAGTGCGGAAACACTGGTTTTGGTCCGGTAGAGGTCATTTTTGGTACCAAATTTGGGTGGGAAAATTTTTGTTTTCGGACTTTGAAAATTTGAAATTTTGGTGTTTTTCGTTGATTAAAAAAAGTAAAAATCGCTTACAGTAGAAACATTTTGGCGTTTTCGGTTTGAAAAAAAAAGTAAAAATTATTAGGTCTGAAACACAGTGAGTTCCGAGGTGACCTGCGACACAAAAAAAAGTAAAAATTAAAGTCGTACACACGCCTGAAGAGGTGTGGCGGGCGAATAAAAAAAAAGTAAAAACGAAACGGTCGTAGGACACTTACCGGAATTCAGTGTGACGGGCTTTAAAAAAAAAGTAAAACCGACCCTGGCCTCCGCCCTTTACCTAGATTAACCGTTTCAGGCTTTAAAAAAAGTAAAAATATTTCATCGAAAGTAGGGCGAAAGTAGCAATTTTACGTATTTTCAGCGCAAACATCGTATTTTAACAAAAAAGTGCAAAATTATAATGAGGTGCAGCGCGAATCGACGGTCCAACAAACGGTGCCGGGAAAATTTTAGGGGGGAGGGGCGCGGGAAAACCCGTTTTCGGGGTCCCGTGGGAGTGCGGAAACACTGGTTTTGGTCCGGTAGAGGTCATTTTTGGTACCAAATTTGGGTGGGAAAATTTTTGTTTTCGGACTTTGAAAATTTGAAATTTTGGTGTTTTTCGTTGATTAAAAAAAGTAAAAATCGCTTACAGTAGAAACATTTTGGCGTTTTCGGTTTGAAAAAAAAAGTAAAAATTATTAGGTCTGAAACACAGTGAGTTCCGAGGTGACCTGCGACACAAAAAAAAGTAAAAATTAAAGTCGTACACACGCCTGAAGAGGTGTGGCGGGCGAATAAAAAAAAAGTAAAAACGAAACGGTCGTAGGACACTTACCGGAATTCAGTGTGACGGGCTTTAAAAAAAAAGTAAAACCGACCCTGGCCTCCGCCCTTTACCTAGATTAACCGTTTCAGGCTTTAAAAAAAGTAAAAATATTTCATCGAAAGTAGGGCGAAAGTAGCAATTTTACGTATTTTCAGCGCAAACATCGTATTTTAACAAAAAAGTGCAAAATTATAATGAGGTGCAGCGCGAATCGACGGTCCAACAAACGGTGCCGGGAAAATTTTAGGGGGGAGGGGCGCGGGAAAACCCGTTTTCGGGGTCCCGTGGGAGTGCGGAAACACTGGTTTTGGTCCGGTAGAGGTCATTTTTGGTACCAAATTTGGGTGGGAAAATTTTTGTTTTCGGACTTTGAAAATTTGAAATTTTGGTGTTTTTCGTTGATTAAAAAAAGTAAAAATCGCTTACAGTAGAAACATTTTGGCGTTTTCGGTTTGAAAAAAAAAGTAAAAATTATTAGGTCTGAAACACAGTGAGTTCCGAGGTGACCTGCGACACAAAAAAAAGTAAAAATTAAAGTCGTACACACGCCTGAAGAGGTGTGGCGGGCGAATAAAAAAAAAGTAAAAACGAAACGGTCGTAGGACACTTACCGGAATTCAGTGTGACGGGCTTTAAAAAAAAAGTAAAACCGACCCTGGCCTCCGCCCTTTACCTAGATTAACCGTTTCAGGCTTTAAAAAAAGTAAAAATATTTCATTGAAAGTAGGGCGAAAGTAGCAATTTTACGTATTTTCAGCGCAAACATCGTATTTTAACAAAAAAGTGCAAAAATATAATGGGGTGCAGCGCGAATCGACGGTCCAACAAACGGTGCCGGGAAAATTTTAGGGGGGAGGGGCGCGGGAAAACCCGTTTTCGGGGTCCCGTGGGAGTGCGAAAACACTGGTTTTGGTCCGGTAGAGGTCATTTTTGGTACCAAATTTGGGTGGGAAAATTTTTGTTTTCGGACTTTGAAAATTTGAAATTTTGGTGTTTTTCGTTGATTAAAAAAAGTAAAAATCGCTTACAGTAGAAACATTTTGGCGTTTTCGATTTGAAAAAAAAAGTAAAAATTATTAGGTCTGAAACACAGTGAGTTCCGAGGTGACCTGCGACACAAAAAAAAGTAAAAATTAAAGTCGTACACACGCCTGAAGAGGTGTGGCTGGCGACTAAAAAAAAGTAAAAACGAAACGGTCGTAGGACACTTACCGGAATTCAGTGTGACGGGCTTTAAAAAAAAAGTAAAACCGACCCTGGCCTCCGCCCTTTACCTAGATTAACCGTTTCAGGCTTTAAAAAAAGTAAAAATATTTCATCGAAAGTAGGGCGAAAGTAGCAATTTTACGTATTTTCAGCGCAAACATCGTATTTTAACAAAAAAGTGCAAAAATATAATGAGGTGCAGCGCGAATCGACGGTCCAACAAACGGTGCCGGGAAAATTTTAGGGGGGAGGGGCGCGGGAAAACCCGTTTTCGGGGTCCCGTGGGAGTGCGGAAACACTGGTTTTGGTCCGGTAGAGGTCATTTTTGGTACCAAATTTGGGTGGGAAAATTTTTGTTTTCGGACTTTGAAAATTTGAAATTTTGGTGTTTTTCGTTGATTAAAAAAAGTAAAAATCGCTTACAGTAGAAACATTTTGGCGTTTTCGGTTTGAAAAAAAAAGTAAAAATTATTAGGTCTGAAACACAGTGAGTTCCGAGGTGACCTGCGACACAAAAAAAAGTAAAAATTAAAGTCGTACACACGCCTGAAGAGGTGTGGCGGGCGAATAAAAAAAAAGTAAAAACGAAACGGTCGTAGGACACTTACCGGAATTCAGTGTGACGGGCTTTAAAAAAAAAGTAAAACCGACCCTGGCCTCCGCCCTTTACCTAGATTAACCGTTTCAGGCTTTAAAAAAAGTAAAAATATTTCATCGAAAGTAGGGCGAAAGTAGCAATTTTACGTATTTTCAGCGCAAACATCGTATTTTAACAAAAAAGTGCAAAATTATAATGAGGTGCAGCGCGAATCGACGGTCCAACAAACGGTGCCGGGAAAATTTTAGGGGGGAGGGGCGCGGGAAAACCCGTTTTCGGGGTCCCGTGGGAGTGCGGAAACACTGGTTTTGGTCCGGTAGAGGTCATTTTTGGTACCAAATTTGGGTGGGAAAATTTTTGTTTTCGGACTTTGAAAATTTGAAATTTTGGTGTTTTTCGTTGATTAAAAAAAGTAAAAATCGCTTACAGTAGAAACATTTTGGCGTTTTCGGTTTGAAAAAAAAAGTAAAAATTATTAGGTCTGAAACACAGTGAGTTCCGAGGTGACCTGCGACACAAAAAAAAGTAAAAATTAAAGTCGTACACACGCCTGAAGAGGTGTGGCGGGCGAATAAAAAAAAAGTAAAAACGAAACGGTCGTAGGACACTTACCGGAATTCAGTGTGACGGGCTTTAAAAAAAAAGTAAAACCGACCCTGGCCTCCGCCCTTTACCTAGATTAACCGTTTCAGGCTTTAAAAAAAGTAAAAATATTTCATCGAAAGTAGGGCGAAAGTAGCAATTTTACGTATTTTCAGCGCAAACATCGTATTTTAACAAAAAAGTGCAAAATTATAATGAGGTGCAGCGCGAATCGACGGTCCAACAAACGGTGCCGGGAAAATTTTAGGGGGGAGGGGCGCGGGAAAACCCGTTTTCGGGGTCCCGTGGGAGTGCGGAAACACTGGTTTTGGTCCGGTAGAGGTCATTTTTGGTACCAAATTTGGGTGGGAAAATTTTTGTTTTCGGACTTTGAAAATTTGAAATTTTGGTGTTTTTCGTTGATTAAAAAAAGTAAAAATCGCTTACAGTAGAAACATTTTGGCGTTTTCGGTTTGAAAAAAAAAGTAAAAATTATTAGGTCTGAAACACAGTGAGTTCCGAGGTGACCTGCGACACAAAAAAAAGTAAAAATTAAAGTCGTACACACGCCTGAAGAGGTGTGGCGGGCGAATAAAAAAAAAGTAAAAACGAAACGGTCGTAGGACACTTACCGGAATTCAGTGTGACGGGCTTTAAAAAAAAAGTAAAACCGACCCTGGCCTCCGCCCTTTACCTAGATTAACCGTTTCAGGCTTTAAAAAAAGTAAAAATATTTCATCGAAAGTAGGGCGAAAGTAGCAATTTTACGTATTTTCAGCGCAAACATCGTATTTTAACAAAAAAGTGCAAAAATATAATGGGGTGCAGCGCGAATCGACGGTCCAACAAACGGTGCCGGGAAAATTTTAGGGGGGAGGGGCGCGGAAAAACCCGTTTTCGGGGTCCCGTGGGAGTGCGAAAACACTGGTTTAGGTCCGGTAGAGGTCATTTTTGGTACCAAATTTGGGTGGGAAAATTTTTGTTTTCGGACTTTGAAAATTTGAAATTTTGGTGTTTTTCGTTGCTTAAAAAAAGTAAAAATCGCTTACAGTAGAAACATTTTGGCGTTTTCGATTTGAAAAAAAAAGTAAAAATTATTAGGTCTGAAACACAGTGAGTTCCGAGGTGACCTGCGACACAAAAAAAAGTAAAAATTAAAGTCGTACACACGCCTGAAGAGGTGTGGCTGGCGACTAAAAAAAAGTAAAAACGAAACGGTCGTAGGACACTTACCGGAATTCAGTGTGACGGGCTTTAAAAAAAAAGTAAAACCGACCCTGGCCTCCGCCCTTTACCTAGATTAACCGTTTCAGGCTTTAAAAAAAGTAAAAATATTTCATCGAAAGTAGGGCGAAAGTAGCAATTTTACGTATTTTCAGCGCAAACATCGTATTTTAACAAAAAAGTGCAAAATTATAATGAGGTGCAGCGCGAATCGACGGTCCAACAAACGGTGCCGGGAAAATTTTAGGGGGGAGGGGCGCGGGAAAACCCGTTTTCGGGGTCCCGTGGGAGTGCGGAAACACTGGTTTTGGTCCGGTAGAGGTCATTTTTGGTACCAAATTTGGGTGGGAAAATTTTTGTTTTCGGACTTTGAAAATTTGAAATTTTGGTGTTTTTCGTTGATTAAAAAAAGTAAAAATCGCTTACAGTAGAAACATTTTGGCGTTTTCGGTTTGAAAAAAAAAGTAAAAATTATTAGGTCTGAAACACAGTGAGTTCCGAGGTGACCTGCGACACAAAAAAAAGTAAAAATTAAAGTCGTACACACGCCTGAAGAGGTGTGGCGGGCGAATAAAAAAAAAGTAAAAACGAAACGGTCGTAGGACACTTACCGGAATTCAGTGTGACGGGCTTTAAAAAAAAAGTAAAACCGACCCTGGCCTCCGCCCTTTACCTAGATTAACCGTTTCAGGCTTTAAAAAAAGTAAAAATATTTCATCGAAAGTAGGGCGAAAGTAGCAATTTTACGTATTTTCAGCGCAAACATCGTATTTTAACAAAAAAGTGCAAAATTATAATGAGGTGCAGCGCGAATCGACGGTCCAACAAACGGTGCCGGGAAAATTTTAGGGGGGAGGGGCGCGGGAAAACCCGTTTTCGGGGTCCCGTGGGAGTGCGGAAACACTGGTTTTGGTCCGGTAGAGGTCATTTTTGGTACCAAATTTGGGTGGGAAAATTTTTGTTTTCGGACTTTGAAAATTTGAAATTTTGGTGTTTTTCGTTGATTAAAAAAAGTAAAAATCGCTTACAGTAGAAACATTTTGGCGTTTTCGGTTTGAAAAAAAAAGTAAAAATTATTAGGTCTGAAACACAGTGAGTTCCGAGGTGACCTGCGACACAAAAAAAAGTAAAAATTAAAGTCGTACACACGCCTGAAGAGGTGTGGCGGGCGAATAAAAAAAAAGTAAAAACGAAACGGTCGTAGGACACTTACCGGAATTCAGTGTGACGGGCTTTAAAAAAAAAGTAAAACCGACCCTGGCCTCCGCCCTTTACCTAGATTAACCGTTTCAGGCTTTAAAAAAAGTAAAAATATTTCATCGAAAGTAGGGCGAAAGTAGCAATTTTACGTATTTTCAGCGCAAACATCGTATTTTAACAAAAAAGTGCAAAAATATAATGAGGTGCAGCGCGAATCGACGGTCCAACAAACGGTGCCGGGAAAATTTTAGGGGGGAGGGGCGCGGGAAAACCCGTTTTCGGGGTCCCGTGGGAGTGCGGAAACACTGGTTTTGGTCCGGTAGAGGTCATTTTTGGTACCAAATTTGGGTGGGAAAATTTTTGTTTTCGGACTTTGAAAATTTGAAATTTTGGTGTTTTTCGTTGATTAAAAAAAGTAAAAATCGCTTACAGTAGAAACATTTTGGCGTTTTCGGTTTGAAAAAAAAAGTAAAAATTATTAGGTCTGAAACACAGTGAGTTCCGAGGTGACCTGCGACACAAAAAAAAGTAAAAATTAAAGTCGTACACACGCCTGAAGAGGTGTGGCGGGCGAATAAAAAAAAAGTAAAAACGAAACGGTCGTAGGACACTTACCGGAATTCAGTGTGACGGGCTTTAAAAAAAAAGTAAAACCGACCCTGGCCTCCGCCCTTTACCTAGATTAACCGTTTCAGGCTTTAAAAAAAGTAAAAATATTTCATCGAAAGTAGGGCGAAAGTAGCAATTTTACGTATTTTCAGCGCAAACATCGTATTTTAACAAAAAAGTGCAAAAATATAATGAGGTGCAGCGCGAATCGACGGTCCAACAAACGGTGCCGGGAAAATTTTAGGGGGGAGGGGAAGATTTTTAATTTCCTCAACTACTTTTCCATTGTTGATTTTTGGTGGATCTTCACATACTATTGGTACAATAAAGTTAAGTTGTTTAACAAAAGTATCATTGCTTTGATGCAACAACAAGCTTTGTTAGGTCGTAATAGCTTGAGTTATAAAATAATACAAGCAAAAAATGTTAAACGGCAATTATAACCCATATTTCTTAAATTAAGAAGTTGAATTAACAGTTTTGCTATTCGATATTTCAATGCTAATTCGAAACATACTATAAACAAATCAATAGAAGTAAAGTTGAAAAAAATAAACAAAAATATTGGAATAAAATAACTGCAACAAATACTTAATTATTTTAACAGACTAGAGCTGCATTTGTGAAAAGCATAATTTTAACTTGAAAACATTGTGGAGTTTCTTAATTAAAACTTAGTGCTGTTCTACAATTATTTAAACGAGCATAACATTCTATTCTTTAGCTGAAACCAAGGAGAAAACTTTTAGACAGTTTTTGTTCGAACGCCGAAATAATAATAAAAAAACGGTTTTGAAAACTCGCCTTTTTCGCAGGTCGCGTTTTCCGACCACTCGTCGGAAGTGCACTCGACAGTGGAGTTGCCTCTGGAGGCGAACCCGTCTTCGCACTCGAACGTCAGTTCCACTCCCGGGAAGATCTCGTCCTCCGTCAGGTTGTATATTGCGTTTTCTATTTGCGGACATACTGCAGGTGAGTCTGTTAATAAGTTGCTTAAAAAAAAAGGAAAAACACAAAAGCGCTTTAAGTTCAGCAGGAAAGCGTAAAAAACAAGGAAAGTAAAAAATCTTTTTTTTTTAGTAGAATTTCTTAAGTCTTTAAAAGTGCTTGACTAAAATCTCATTTATGGTTACAGACTGAAAAATGCAACAGGTTTGTGAAGAATCAATTAAGATCTATGCTAGATCGGAACTGTTTTATGAAGAGGCGGCAATCTAATATATTTTAAGTCCGAGTCTTAAAAGTCGTTAAACGAACGCCTAATAAAGTCGTAGGAGCCGAAAACCTTTAAGCGCGTAACAATATTCATGCTCAAGTTAAAAACGCTGCATAAACTTTTTTCTAGTTGTTTGATTTCGACTGACAAACTGAGTTTCGCTTAAAATTGCGATTTAAGAAAATCAAACGACCAACAAAGTGAGAAACTTGTACTTTTTTGCATGCTTTTTTTTTACTTCAAAATAAATAAAAGATATTTCAAGGCATGCACAACTTTGACAGCTAAAACTTTTAGAAGAGCTTTTTTGATCAGGTGTGGAACGACTTATAAAACTTCTGCTCAGTTTGGCATTTTTGCATATTATCACTTTTGCATGAGCAGCCACTTTTACACAAGAGTCAATATTACAGCTTATGTTTTAAATTTATTATATTTCTATCTAGTTATATATTTATTAAGTTATGTTTAATTTATTTTAATGTTTAATTTTACACTAATACTTGTTTTATATCTTATTAAGGTTGTTAAAAAACAGCAAGACTTTAGTTTAATGTAGTCTCTTATTTTCTTAATTTAATCATTGTTGCACAAAGGCCACCATGCAAAATTGATTGTAAAACTGTTTTTGTGCAAAACGACTTTATTCAATACATACCAGTACCCAAAAAAGCGTATTAATTTATTGACAAATTATAGCATCATAGGTGGTCAATGTACGGCTTGTAGACCGCCAACAGAAAGCTCCGAGTTGCAACGTTATTATTGATTGAAAAAAAATGTGAAAATCTAGCTTTATAATAAATAGTTTTTTAAAAATATCAGTAGCGTATTTTTTATAATAAAAGTTATTAAAAATACGCTACTGATATTTCTAGGTTGTGTGATGCTTTTTTATTAAAACACCTTTAAACTTTGTCTTATCTAAATGTATGTATCATTAAATTCTACAATACAATTTTTATAAATTACAATAATTCGCTTTTATAAATCTGGGCTGCATAACTTTTTTTTGGTAAAAGTCCGAGGAATAGAGAAGTTTTACAAAATCTGTTTGAAATATGTCAAGGTAGAAACATTTAAAATTCTCAATTATAGATTTGAAGCAATAAATAAATGATGAATTCAATAACTTTATTTCAACTATTCAAAACTTAGGACAATGCACATTTTAACAATTTTAGAAAAAAATATTTATAAAAGCTGATTTTAAATTAAGTAAAAGTCTATTCGAAATATTCCACTGAAAACTGATCTTAACTTATGAATGGTCAATGATAAGAAAAGTTATAAAAATGCAAAGACAAACATAAGGAGTTTTTTTATTAGTTAAATACACTAAAAAAATTCAAAAAAAACATAGCTACAAAAACTATAGTTAGTTATATTTATTTGCTTTAAGTTGTTGAACTTAATAAAACTTGTTGAGATTTAATACTATGACAAAATTATTATTAAAATGTATACTAGTAATTTCATTTTAAAATTTTTGAAGTAAATTTTCATTTTCATAATAAAAATAAAGTTTAAAGAACGGTGAAAAATGATTGATACAGCTTTAGATTGGTCATAGGTCTTTTATTATTAGTTGCTTTTAAAATTTAAACAAAATTTAATAAAGTATTTTAAAGCATTATACACGTAAAAACTTTGTATTGTAATTTAAAGAGACAGTTTTTATAAAATACTAAAAACTCACAGTAAATAAATCAGTATTAATTCCAACAAAAATATTTCATTTATGAAATTGTTCAATATATTTTCGCAAAGGTAATTATTTTTTACTTTAACATACTAGAGCAAACAAAATCTATCATATTATTCATAAAATAAACAAAGAAAATCATTGAAATTTTCCTTTTTAAACACTGTCGCCACTGGAGGTAGTATCATCTGATTCTTCATCGTTATTGGCTGAAGTTTCATCTAACTATCCACCAATTTCATTGGTCGAAACTGCGTAAATCTCAACCAAAACAAATCCGTCAATGTGATTGGTTGAAACATCATATGTTGATAGGAATCGACACTTGGTGGGAGTATTGTCTTGTTGCTTGGCTACCTAATAAGAGTTAATGTAAAATGGGCGTTTGAATACAATACAATAATTTATGTATAGTGTAACTGTAAGAAATGAGCAATAAAACTTGGTGACTTTAACGAAACAGTTAAATATTTAGATTACGTTGACCACGAATTATGACATGTGAACTATAAATCAAAATCTAACGAAACTTCAACTCAAAAGCTTTGAACTGAAACATTTTTGGATATTTTTAAAACATAATCATTAAAACGCGATTAAGTCCAGAAAAACTGCGGCCTGTTAAGAGATAAACGAGGACCAGCTTAGGTGGTTTTATCAAAATAAAAACAATTTCTGAATACAGTAGTACTACATGAATTTACAACCTGCATCTATAGTTATATAGATTTTATAATTTTATTGCAACATTAAGTATTTAAAAAACCTACTCTTTGATCTCTATGGGATTTCCAGGATGTAAGAAATGATCTGATGCAAATTGACGGACATCTTCCGGCTTCTATTCCCTGTTTAGTTAAAATATAAACTTATTATAAAAACAAGTTAAAGTTAATATTCTACCACGTAAATCTTATTAAAACTTTTTTTCAAATATGAGCTTGTACTTTTTAGCTTATAAAATTTCAATTTTTGTACAACAATGCTAGCATGTATGTTAAAAGTATTAATTATGTTCACACAGCAGATAAGCATAAATACACACACCTACACACGTATTGCATATACATTGGGGAGCTATAAAAAGGTGTTTTTTTATATTTTAGCTGTATTTCTTTTATATGTATGAATTATCATAAGAACACCTTGGGCAAAGTGATTTGAATGAACTTTTAGCGAGACTTGGCTTGGTTTTTTCTGATAACACCCCGATGTAAACTGTATGGGACTATAAAAATTAGACTTTAAAGTTAAAGTTGCTTGATATGTGGCAATTATCAAAAAGAAACATTTAAAGAAATTTAAAATGATTTGAAGAAAGTTTTACTTCTGCACTTATGATTTTTTCAAAAAACTTAAAGCTAACAAAAAATAAGAAATTTCAGTAAGTTAAAATAAAAGCTTCTGTGAAACTTTCTTTAAGTATTTTTAAATTCTGCACAATGAATTTTTGTTATAACTACCACATGTAAAACTAATTTAGACTTAAAATTTCAAGGGTTACTTTTAGGTTTTATACAGTTATGCTAAATAATAAGCCAAGCTCCTCTAAAAGTTTATTCAAATCAATTCAAACTTTGCCACAGGTGCTCTTATGATATTCAATGTATACAAAAATGTAGAGCTGAAAACTCAACAAACCTGATTACTTTAAGCAAGCATAGGGAATATGTGTATGTTAAATACGTGTGGCTTTTAGCTGATTAAAATCTGCCACACACATAATTTATTTAAGATTGTGGCTACGAGTGTATTGCCACAACTGACCTTGTTTTCAAAGTTGCTATAAACAAAACTATTTTGCAAATTTAATAACTTTAGCTGTTTGACTTAACTTGTAAATTAAATAATTTAAGACAATCGAAGTGTAAGAGGTTAAGAAATTATAGCTCCTATATTTAAAAAAAAATATTTAGCCAAAATTCTCAAATACTATATTTTGATTGTAATTACATTGAAAACTAAGGAAACAAAAAGTAGCAAACAAATTATTTGTTA
Organism: Thalia democratica; assembly: GCF_965202585.1. Lineage (NCBI taxonomy): Eukaryota > Metazoa > Chordata > Thaliacea > Salpida > Salpidae > Thalia > Thalia democratica. The sequence continues at coordinate 97,141,708 of NC_139165.1, forward strand.
GTCTAGCCAACTTTAAATCAAATGTAAAAAAATTACAACAAGTTACATTTAAACATGTTTAATACAAATAAACTACCTTCATAAAGCCATTAATAAGAAACAGCATTTTCTGGGTGTTTTCTGATGTATTTCGTATTCTCAGCCATATCTATAAAAATATAATGTTAAAGTTCACTTTAATTGTACTTAAAAGTACTTTAAATTACTTAAATGTAAATAAAACATCATTGAAAATAATTTTTGTTCTTAAGAATAAAACTGTTTGTCAACTGTAAAAGAAAACTCCAAAATTTATGATAATGCTTTTTCTTGAGCATAAACACCTAAAATCTTAATTTTTTAGTGTGGTAAACAGAAAGAGTTAAATATTTATTCTACGAAAAATTACTTATAAATCTTTTATCACTTTTAAGTTTTAACTTAAATAAGTCTACAATAATAATGTATATTAGTTTACAAATGGTTGTTATAAATTGTACAATAGAAATAGTTAACAATCAAAGTGCAACAAAAGCTTTAAAAAGTTAGACTGTGGGTTTTTTATCATCAACCCTCTGTTTAACTATCTCTATTCAGGCCAATGTTACTTCATTGCACAATTGACTATTAAGTTATCTAACAAACAGCTATGTCTGAGAATTTCAAGTATTGTTTTACCAATCAACCAGTCAAAAATTTCTATAACTTCTTAAGGCTATTTGAGGTCTAATTGTATTATTTAAAAATTAAATTACCAATTACTGGTAAACTATATACTTATTACTATTTTGTTCTTCTTACTATCACTGTTAACCCTTAGTTGGTAACTATTTTTCTTTATATTATTAAAATTATTTCTTTATTTCTTTTATGTTTTTTAGTATCACTGTTACTCCTTACCCTTATATGGTGGTTATTTTATGAATAGTATTTTTTATTTGTGTGGAAAATTGTCACTTATGCAAAGTTGACCCTTGGTGAAAAATTGTGCAATTGTAAATTTTGTGCTTAAGTGACCCATCATCAGGCACATATGTTCTGTGCTAAAAATTCCCTTAGTGCAGAAAGTGACTTTTTGTGTATATTTGACCTTTATTCAAAATTGTCATTGTGCATATTTGACTCATCCCACATCTTATATACACTTTGTCCTTATGGAAACATATTGAGATTATTTTTTATTAGCAATTTTTTAGAAAACTAAAATAACTAAAATACATATTTTCCTTGTTTTTTTCTGCTAATGAACTCAACTTTCAAAAAAAAAAAATTGTATGATCATAAAATGCCAAACTGTTGCATTAAGAAAACATAATAATGTAAGCATTTCATGACTGATTTTTCCTAAAATCTAGAAAACTATTTAAGGTCATAAAGGCATAATGCCATAAGGGGGTAAACATTGCTTATTACAAGTTAATCTTATTATGAAGACTTTTATCATAGCTATCAAATATTTTTAGATAAAAAAATACTTTCCAGTTATAAGCAATCGAAATTTGTGAGCTCAATACTTTCCTTACAAAACAAGTTATCAAAAAAAAGTTAAAAAATATTCTTCTTTAGTTTTACTTATCTTTTTCAAATTTTTTCAGATAGTTCATTACTAACATTTGAATCTTTTTAAAGCAAAAACTGTTTAAATTTGAAAAAATAAAAACATTTTTTTACATTTTTAACCTATTTTCATATTTTCTATCTAAAACAATTATTTTTAAATTCTATAAAACTGGGTTGTGACAATGTTAATTTTAAAACTTTACATGCTTTAAATAAAAGCAAATCAATGTTAATTTTTGTAAAGAAAATATTTGACCTTTCCCTTTACATTATACACTTTTCAAATATTAAAACTACTCATATTAATAATTTCTATTATTTTAAAAAATTAGATTGTATAAGTTAAAGTACTTACAAAATCATATCCTCTAAAATCTAAATAATAATTATTATTTGCAATTTTGGTTATCCCTTTCAAGTGTAACATATTAAAATCTCAAACTTTGATTAGTTGCACTTAAGTTAATTGTGAAACAGATTAAAAGTAAATTAAATTTTACTTGAAAAACCAACAAAAATTAAACTTTATAAAAATACTTTACCCTTCTATAGCTTAAAAATGGACTAATTTCAACAGTACCATCTTGCAATGACAACTTATGTTATTTCCGTAAATAGCGCTTAACAATATTTATTCCAAATAAGAAATTTTGAAGAAGATTACTGATTACTTAAAAAATGAAGGAGGAGATAGATTTTTAGTGAAATTTTAGTTTGTCCCTTCCATTAGGAACCTATTGAGGTCACCGACTTTGATTGCTCATATCTCAAAAAATACTTTGAATTTTTTCAAGCGGTTGAAAATTTCTGATAGCTCAGACAAAACTCTTAAACTCTGTAAAATAAGATCAAGTTGTAAAAATCAAGGTGGACACCCCTATGCCCTTAATCATCTAAAAAACATTCAAGTTAAAGAAAAAATCTGTCCTGATACTTAAAAATCTTAAATATCCTGGGTCAGCCTGAGTTAAAAAAAAAACATTATATCCTGATTTACATTTATTATGTGGCAACCCTGTCTTATTTTTTTTTTAAGTTTTAAAATTTTGTTTTAACCTACTTGAGGGCATATGGAAGGGGGTAAGACGTTTTTCTTAAAAAATTATCATTGACTTTTATATGAAAGCTTTTAAGTATAAACTATAAATCTGTATAAAATATTAAATCTTAATTAATTTTTAGAATATAATAATTTATTTAAAAATTTTAGATATAAACTAAAAGGCAATAACCTTTTTATGGTCAATTTACTCAACAACTCTAAAATTATTAAAACCTATCTTTTCCTTCTTTTGTAATCTATTGACCTCAATCTTTTAGAAAATATTTTTTGCAAGAAAAATTCTATTGTATTAATTTAAAAATTAAAATTACATAAAAAAAAATCTTTTTTTAAGATTTTTCAAGAATTAATAAAAAAGAAAGTAAAGAAATTAAGTATTAAGAACTTTTCTTTTATTTATATAAAGGCTTCTTAAGTGTAAGCAATGTATTGTTTAAATCTCTTTATGAAAAAAATACTCAAAACTAAAAAAATTACATAAGAATTCTTTGCTATATTAAGTTAACATTTTACTCAAAATCCTTTTAAAATATTTCTTAAAAACAGCAGAAGAAATATTATCTATAAAATAGTCTTTTTTTGCCTTTTCTAACTTAGCCCTTACATAGGAGACCTATTAAACTAACAAACTTTGTTCCTTCATACTTCATAAAGTTATAAGAAAAGGGTAAAAACATATGTTAGCTGAGTTTAAGATCTTTAAAATAAGATATACATGTAAAAAAATTTGACTAAACCCCCTATGACCTTAAACCAGTTTTTTACTCACTGTGATGTGACCATTCTATGGCCTCAACAGTTAATGTATGTAAACTAAACTGATAGCATACAGTTACATTCAAATTAATAAAAACTTAAATAATGTGATATATTATAACGATTTAATAAGTTTCTTTAGTTTGATAATATATCAATACTTACTTTCACCCTCTTTAATATTTAAATTTTTAAAATGAAAAGACAAGGAAATAAGTTTGTTGTGATGTCATCATTACCAAGTAAATAAATTTGGATTATGTGAAATTTTTTTTTTTTACATTATGTACTTGTATGAAGTTTTAGTAGATGTAAGTGCAGTAATTTTGTTAACTACAAAGTTCTTTATTTGACCTTTCTAATTTAACTGTAGTAGTATCAGAAGTAAATTTTATTTAAGTGGAGAAAAAATACTATTTATCCATAAAACTTTTGGTGTCTTATTATTTGACAAAAACTTTCAAAATTTAAATTTTTTATATAAATTCTTATTTGTTGATATATTGTAGCATTTGTAGATATTGACACTATTGGCCCTTAATGGCTTAAAATTCAGATGGGTTTGAATAATAAATACAAATTAATAAAGTCAACAACAGTGGCTAATGGACTTTTAGAAATTTCTTTTGTTTCAGGTTTCTTAACTATATTTTAATACTTATTAAATTATTTTAATATTGTAAAATTACTGAATGGGTACAAAACTACTTTAAATGTATTTCAAAAAATAGATTTTTTGTATTTATACAAAAGTTATTTCTTATCTTTATTGTTTTTTTTTCAAAATAACAAGTTTTTTAAATTGTTTTCCTATAGTATAAAGTTTTTTGTAAATATCAAATTCCAATTTTTTTAGAATTCTAGGTAAAATGTCCACCTATTAGGGATACTAAATGGATAAATTACTAAGTATATATAGATTTGAAAATCAATCATACTCACCAATTTATTAAATGTTTCAAATTATTTATAACTGTGAGTCTGAGATTTTAAACAAGAACCCTTGTTGGTCTAAATATATGACAATAATATTTTTTTTTTGCCAATTTAAAAAAAGTTAACTGAAATAATTTAGACCATTTTAACTAAAATATTTTTAAAAAACTATTTAACCTGCAGTTTATCTATAAAAACCTTGAATAAGAAAACTTTTTAAAAGTTAGGCACAAGGGGTTTGGATAGACTTAAATATTAAAATGAAATTAACAACAAGGATAAAAATTTTGCTTTCGATTACAATTTTACATAGAAAATAATAAGTTTTAGAGTAGACTTGATACACAAAAAATATTTTTTAATATTTAAAACTTAATTTGTTGTTAAACACTTTTAGAGTATTATTATTGTATCTTTCCAGTAAGTAAATTTTCTATAACTCAATATTTAAATGTAACAAAAAAACTTTTTAGAGCCTTGAAAAAAAATCCAAAAAAAGTTCCTACTCTGTATTTAGAAAGTAAATATTATTAAAGAAAAGTAAATAGGTCAATATAAGTATTTTGCATCGTATTAAACAATAAAATTAATAAGAGACATAAACATATGTTAAAAATTAATACTCTGATACAAAAATAATATTACTAGCCCATATTGAACTACCTCTAATAACGTTTTACCTCTTATAACGTTTTATTAATACTATGAAGCTAACTTTAAGTGAATAAAAGAGAAGTAAACTTTTTCTAAATACTTTATAGCTAGCTTAAAACATAGTATTTTGAATTTATTTTTAAAAAATTGCAATGTTCAATACAATCTAGGAATATTAAATATTTTGCATGTCTTTAGGATTTTAATAGAAAAATTAGGTGTTGATACATTAAAAAAAACCTGTTGAAATAACTTTTATTTCTAATGAATAAAATATTGTAAACCACAATATAACAAGTTCTAAAATAGAATATAATAGCTCAGAGTTAAGAAAAATCTTCTACTAGCTTTGAATATATATAACAAAAATTTGTTTAAAATCCCATGTTTTTAAAGGTTTTTTAGTGATTTTTGTTCAAAATTCCTGCTTTTTCTAGGATTCCAGGTTTTATGGAAAACATGTAGCACCTAACATAGTTATTAATACAACTATTAATATATGAAAATTACTAAATAAAAACATTTTAAATTGATTAAGAAACACTATTTTATATAAATTGTAATTGAAACTAAAATTAACAAAATTTTGTCAATTAAGACTATTTAAAAACCATATAGTCCAAATGTAAATTTTGTGTAAAACTTCATTTTAATTTATAATTCATTTTTGATTTAATCATATTCACATAAAAGTCTTGTTGTTGTAAAAACACATATTAATTTTTTAGTGAATTTTCTTCTTAAACTTAAAATTTAGTAATTTGTGAAAAACAACAAACTGAAATTAGTGAAGAATTCTGCTTATAAAGATTTTATTAAAACTTTATCATAGTTCAGAAATAAATCAATATTATTTTTACTTACAATAACTGGTAATTTCCTAGGATGATGTTGCACCAATATCAAAAAAAAAACTTTTTACACTTTTAATTTTACACTCTGAAAAGAAAAGTATAGAAATGAAAAGCTCTAAATCCAAACCTTCATCATAGAGACTTAAAAAAAAAGCTACAAATCAAGGGTAAGGGTTAGGGGTATCAGTGATAATAAAAATAAAATAATAACTAAAAAAAATCATCAAAATAAAGTTTTCTGTTCAAATTTGAGTAATTGTGTACCTTATATTTCAACTCTATATCTTATTCTTATCAAAGTATGAAATTGAAAGTGTATAATATTTTCACTTTGATATTGGTGCTACATCATCCTAGAAAATTACCCAATAACCTTAATCAACTATGACTTTCTTAACTTATTGACTAATTTTAGTTTATTTTGATTATAAATATAGGTAATGAATTAAAAGTTTGAAATTAAATTAACTAATATGTTTAAATGAACATATGTAGTAAATACAATGAGTAGTCTACATAAATAAATAAATATTTTTTTTTTACTTTGGTCTATAAATAAACTAAATCACTTAAAAAAAGTTAAAATTCATATATATAGATGTAATGTAGACAAGTTATTGCAAACACTTAGAGATATATAATGCAGTTTCAAGTTATTCTTTAAAATAGTTCATAATAAAATAATTCTATCACATACCTTTCATTGGCTTGCCTTGCACTGTATACCTGTGTAACAGTTTTAAAAGAATGTTATGTTGTATTTCTGAGCATGCGCAGTAACAAAACAAACAGGTTACCACAAAATTTTTACACAAAGTATTTTGCTAACCAGGGATTAGTAATACTAAGTTAGAAAAAAATTATACTCAAAGTTAAATGCTTATAGACAGTTTAAAAATTTTTGAAACTTACAACATTTATTTTGAACTTAACATATTTAGTATTTAAAATTGTTTTGATAAAATTAAAAAAATAATATTTATCAAGCTTTAATCATTCTAAAAATCGAATTTAAGTTATTTAAAGTTCATATTCCAACAAAAGTTAATTTTAGCATCTGACACTTTAAATAAAAAAAAATATCTTGCTTTGTACGTTTCTTTATCACTATTATGATTTTTTTCTAGAAACCATTATTTGATAAAACAATATTTTTTCCATGTTTTAAATTGAAATAATTAAATATAATTGTTATTTAAATCAGTGTATCACAAATTTAAAAAGCATGATTGTTTCATTATTTCTTTTAGATGTGTTGAAAAATTAAACTTAACATTTTCCGTAAAGTTTTGAAAAAAATATAGATTGTACTACGAAAAAATAAATAAATCTTTAACAAGAGTAATTATTAAAAATTATTCAGATATCATATTTTCAATAAAAACTAGAAAGTAAAAACTATTATTTTTTAAAAATGTAAAAATTTTTAAAACTTGGACCTTCTTTACGACTAAACTACCTAAGAAAAATATATAATAATAAAATCTAAATCTTCTAAACTCTGTATATAAACAACAATTATATTTATCTATATCTAAAAATACAAAGGAATGCGAGTTTTAAATGTGTTTAACAACAAGTGTCTTCGTTTTATAAAAGATAAAACTTTAAAACATTGCAAAAAATCATTTAGCCAATGGTCAGTGTATAAATTATTAATACTCTAAATATAAAAATGAGTCTTTTTTTAGATATAATAAGATAAAAACTATGTAGTTTACTACAAAAATGTTTAAAAATAAAAAACGTTAACCAAACAAGTCCTTGCCATATTTGCCATATTTTATAGCATTTCGTTTGTGCCAATGTGAATTTAATGTTAAGTCACATAAATAGCTATAAAGTATAAAGTATGGAAAATATGGTCAAGCCAAATAAAGAATTTGTACGTATATTGGAAATTATATTTATAGTTTAAATGTGATTAATTAAATAGATATGTGTTCAAATTTTTAAAAGGTTTTATAAATACTAGTTTGTTATTTGAAGCTGTTATTGAAAACTTTTGTGTTGATAAAATTCGGTAGTAAACCTTAAGTAACTTATGAATAAAGTTTATATTTCTTTTTATTAGTTTTCTACGGAAAATTATACAGCTCTCTTTTCCAGAAAAAATAACAGCTGCTTTACAGAGAGATTCTTTATTTGTTTAAAATAAAACTAAGCGATTTGTTTTGTTACTAACAATCAGTTTTTATCTGAACAAACTGTAGTTATGTAGATTTGATTAAGTTAAAGACTTTTTAAGTGTTCTACAACGGAAAAAGTTTTGAAAATATTCAATTATAAAATAAAACGCTAATGTTAAATCATATTTGTAATTTGCTATTGGTATCGATGTATTTATTTTTTAATAAACTTAGTATTTGAAAAAAAAAATTTAGTAGGTTTACAGTGTAAACAAATATTCTCATACTTTTAAAAAGTAGACAGTTCAGAGGTTTAATTTATTAAACTATTTTTAATCAATTATATAAAAACAAGAATTGACGGGATTTTTTGTCTTAACAGTTATTTTTCTTAAAATTTTGCAAACTGGTAATGTCATGTAAAGTAATTTTATAAAAACAACAAACTGTTTTATATGATTATAAATTAGTTTATTAGTTTATTAATTGACTTATAATGTAATATTATTTTTTTATCAAATAGTACGTTTTATTATGGCATAAACTCACAAAAACTCAAGTTAAAATGTCATACAATGTAACAGAGCAGTGACTAAACTCAATTAATTCAATGATTTCAAAGTTTCTTGTTTTTTATGTTTATAGCACATTGTTAATTAAATTCGTGCTAACAGTTAAATATAAACTTTATTCAGATTAATCTTATTGAAATAAAAATACATGTAGAATCCGTTTTAAACTAAATGTTCAATTTTTAAGTTTTAAATTTCGAAAAAAGCTACTGATATGTCATTACTTTGTTATTGTAAATAATAATAAGATATTTCACCTTGAGCTAAATAAATAATAACAGTTTTTTTAATTGAAGTTATTGTGTTTACTTTATTTTATAAATTCCGAATTATTAAGCTAATTATAAGTTTTGTAAACTTTTAAATCAATTTAAATTCTAAAACTAAATTGATATCTAAACAGTTATTTAAACTATTCTTTTAAATATTTTTTAAACAAATTTAGATAAAAATATCAACGTTGAATTAACTTTTAATTCTGTTAATGATCAAGGCACTATTATTATTAATCTAATTGTGTATTAAAATATTTAAAAGCATGTGTTTAAAAATAAGCATTTTTAACCTAATTATATTCGTTATGGAATTTTTTTTTGAAACTATATGTGAAATTCTGTTGTCAACATTTGACAACAAACAAAATGTTTGTTTTTGTTACCGAAGTTTTCTTTAGTCTGTTTACTATTTAGTAATTAGTGATTACTGTATAGCAAATGACAATAACTATTCAAAAATTTAACTAATTTAGTTTTACTACGAGTTCTATTTTTCAGTCTTAACTTATTGTTCATAGGAATTAGACATTCACCTAATAATTTTTAATAATAACATAGGAAGATTCATAATAAATTTTAGATTTTATTAAGTTGTACACAATATTTATTCATATACAAATTAGAAGTTTTCGTTAAGCTATTTTTCAAAAATGTTTTTAAAAATAAAGTATCAATTTATAGTGATGACGTTATTTGTGTGGTTGATAGATCTGACTACTTTTAAACATTAGTTATAAAATTGATAAATTTAACTTATTTGAAACTCGTGTTTATACTTTGTTTTAAACCGATTAGAATAACTAGTTGATATTTTCAGAGTTCAAAATAAAACCATTATAGTTTATAGACTTACAATATAACTATAAATAAACATCTATAATTAAGATTAAAAGTGTTTTGTCGACATGAGTTTTGTTGATACCTACCTTAGCTTTTAAGCAACTAGAAAACTTGTACTTCTAAAGAGACCAACTATTTATTCCCATTTTTTTTGTTTTGAATTGTGTTGAAAAGTGTTTTGAATTGTATCTAATGTTTAAGTAGTTTTAGTATTATAACTTTGGTTTTGTTTAAGTTCTTTACACCTTTTAAGAAGCTGTAGAAAATAAAATAATACTTTTTACTAACTATATTATGCTTATTTTTTAAATATATATGAAATAACATCTTTTAGGTGTACTTTTTAAAGATTTGCTTATTTTTGCAGACTGGTAAGAGAAAAAAAAGTATCATAATACTTACTGTTTTAATATAGAATCTTATCTTAGGTTTTAGTAACATACTATATTTTTGCTAAAATAAAGCATTTTAGTTTGTAAAACGATTTTATATTAAGCAATTATTGAATACTAACTTGTCCTTTTAAACTTCGCCTTGAAACAGCTTTTAAACTTTAAAAGTAATCTTTAAAAGATATAATAAAACTGTTCAAGTTTTAAAAGTGTTTATTTTTTTTTATTCTACTACTTCTAATTTACTTGTTAAATAAATTAAGCAAAAAATTTTTGATATAAACTTAAAGTTTAAAAATTATAATTTAACAATCCAACAACATTTCTGTATTTACTTTCTAGCAGACACGTCTCAATGAACGTAAAAAATGGCAAAAGTTTATTCAAGTATAAAAGAAAACTAAAAGATTCATGAAGTTATAAATTGCAAATATTTCTCATTTTTCTTTTAATTATAATTTTGAAGTTTTATTTTATTAAACTCACTAAGTTTGCAATAGTATTTTATTGTACGATAATTTTTTATTCATGTTAAAGTATTAATTTTGTTAACTCTCTGAGTTTATAGTATAAATTTACGTTTAAAATAAATTATTTTATTGAATAATTATTTAATAACCAATCTTTATTTGTTTAAACTGATTACTAACATAAGTTGATTTAAAATCTTAAATGTATTTATACCTCTAAAAGAATTAAGATTGTCTAACGACTTCAATATTCAGTCCCTGGTATTTGATCAAATAGCATTTTTGTTTACACGAATGTTAAACACAAAATGGACTTTGTTTACATTGTAACAATAAACTTTGTATTTAGAAAACAACATTACTAATATACAAAGAATATGAAGCTCTTCTATTTGGTTATTTATATGGACTTTGATTGATCCTTTGCATTACCTTCTGGAACTTAAGTATGTTTTTGTTATTGAAAATATTGTTTAAATTAATAAGAAAACATTCAAGTCAATGTATGTAGAAGTTTTTATATCTTTTCTTTCAGTTTAAATAGCTTAAACAATTTTTTATCACTCAAAGAGTTAATATGGTAATATGTCATGTAGAACTGACTATTAAAGTTTTTATTCACTATTTGTAGTAGATAAAGTAGTATATAACATTTTATCTAATTGGTAAACACTGGCTTTTGAGTTTTAAAATGTGTCCTCACTTTTTTGTTTTAAATCATGATTTCTGAAAAATCCTTGTGTTCATTTTTAAATATCAAGTCACTTAAGGTGTTTTTAACAGGAATACCAAACAGTCAGCATACCCAAGGTAACTAATTGTTTTTTTAAACTTAAGCTGATATAGACTAACTCAAATATGATCTTTAAGAAACTCAGTCCAAGCAGAGATAGTTTAATTTTTGTTAAAACTCAGACTATTTTTCTATGAAGTTATTTAAAACATTTAAAGTATATAACATATCTAATTTTCTTTATTTTATGATAATTACAGAGCTGCAAAAAAACTTTATAAACCTAAAGCTTGACAATTTAAAAAACATGCTGGATTTTTACAACTTTTACATGTAAAGTAATGAAATTTTGACTCCACACTAAAAGTACATTATATAGATATTATTATCATTATATATTTTTTATATTTAAAAACATATTTAGAGTAGCTTTACTGTATCTATATCAATGTTATGCTATTTATAACATCCTTTTTAAAATTAAATTAGTTATATATTAAAAATACATCTAAAATCTTGAACTTGTGAAAATCTCACAGGAACTTCTCAGAACCAATTGAAAACCCAGTAATTAATTGCTGGTCAATAAAATTATTCATTTTCATTGTTAAGTTTATTTAATCTTGTATATAATTGTTAAAAAAATAAATGTAATAATAAAATGTAGTCTTTTTAAAAAATACTAATTACTAATTTTTATTAATTAAGTGTAAATGTATAGCTAAAGAAAAAAAATATCAAGGCACACTGGTTAGTCAATATTAAGTTTTATAATATTTTGTTTCCTTTCTTTTCAGTTAAGTAAGTATCTAAATTTAATTTTTTTAACAATCAAATTCTTAATATCAGTTATGGATAAATGTGTTTCTGGTAATTTTTGATTAAAGTGGATTAAGTATAAGTTACTTTTATTAAATTTTTGATATAGCAGGTTAGATCAAGGTTCAAAAGATAAGACAAGTGTTTTTTACAACAATTTGAATTTAAGTTTTATCATGATTATTCTTTTTAATTAAAATTAGTTATAGAGACTTTGAAACAAAATCTTTAGAATATATTAAAATATATTTAAATGGTTAAATGTAACTGATTTAGTTTATCTCTCCATATGGTACCAATTAAAATCTTCCTAAATTTATTACATACATATCAAAAGTAGTTTTAAATTCTAAGATGTAAACCAACTGTTATTTTTTAGATTGAATATAATAACCAAGCTGAAAAGAAACTTTTTACTTATGACTTAGTAGCTCAGCAGTTTTTCTATGATAAAAGCAACCTGAAAATACAAATTAAGATTTAACCTTTTGTTCAAAAACATTTAAATATTTAAATACTTAAATGAAAATTTTGTAGACTTTTTTCAAAGGTACAAAAGTTTTTTAAATTTTGCATATATTCTAAAAGTATTGATAATGTAAATTAGGTAGTAGCCTTGTATAAAGATTGCAGTAAAAACGCAATAAATCATAATTCAAAGTTTTAATAATAGTTGTAATAAGTTCAGTAAGCAATATTGAGCTTTAATGGAACTTTATTAGTAATTAAATTTATTTAATCTCAAAGAAGTTTGATTTAATACTTTATGGTATTAAAATTTTTAAATACAAACCTATCACAACTATGAACTCCGTCATTATAAAAATAAAGTAAATAAATCCAGTTTCAGGTTGAATTGATTACCACTATTTTATAAATAAATATTTACTTATTACTGGGGTTACCACAAACTCATGGTATTCAAAATAATAAAATCTTAGAATGAATAAGGACAACTCTGGATAACTCAGGACAGATTGAATTAAAAAAAAATCAAAAATATTTTTCTAGTTTTTAAAATTCTAAGACCATTGTTTTGTAGATTTTGGGTGTGATTAAATTTACTTATTTTCAACATTTATTTTTATAACCATTTCTGTTAAAGAGTTTGATTTTTTGAAGCTAATAAAGTATTTCATATTGGTTAGTCTATTTAAAAAAATATTCAACATGACTTAAGACAGTTTAAGGTCATTAAAGATAGTTTTTTATCACTCAGGACAACTTTTTGAATCAATGAGTGGCAACGCTTATTTTTAGTCAAAATGTAAACTATGTTTGTTTCATAATTATTTACCCTTTATAATAGTTAATAAAAATGGTAAAAAGTGTATTTATTTTATTGTTTATAGAGCCATAGAGTTTACTATTGTTAAATACGACCTTTTTTCAATATTGTTTAATAACTACCATTTAAAGTTTACTGAAAAATTTATAAGTTTCCAAAGAAAAACTTTAGGTATAACAAACAAAGCTCATCTTTAAATTATTAATATTTTAATTTTATTTTTCATAGAAGAAAGTTTAGTTAAACAATGCTTACTAATAAACTTCAGTATAGCAGAACATAAAGTTATGAAAGTATCAAAATTGTCATTGTATAAAAAGCTTAAAGAATTGTAGTTGCTGACTACAATTCTTTTGTAGTTTTAAATTTTTGTTTGTTTTAAATTGTTATTCTGTTCTTAGATTATCCTAACTTTTTTTAAAAATATTTCTAACAAAATAACTTTTGTCCATCATCTTTTAGTTATTGTAGACTGAAATCTTTAACCTCAATATTTGGAATCAAAATGTTGACATAATACTTGTCAGTTTAGTAGAAACAAACTGTTTTTATTAAAAGAAAATTAACTGATTAATCACACAATAAATCTAACTTTTTTTTACATTAATAAAAAGCAACCAGTTATTTTTTAGCACTATAACAAAGTTAAAATGTCATTTGTGTTAAATTTCTTGTCAGTTGATTAATTTATATAAACTTTTACAACTGTTAATTACTAGTTGTTCAAACATACAATTGATAACTAGATCAACCCTTATTTCTTTAATTGAGATGTTTCATTCTTTATACGATTGCAATAAATTTAATAAGTTTATGCATTGTTATTATTTAAGAGGAATAATTTTTTAATGATCAATAGACAGTTTATAAATAAAATGTATTTTGAAGAAAAAGCTTAAACTATTTTGAAAGTTTATAATTAGTACACAATTTTATGATATAAACACCAATAACATTCTAATATAAATACTCTTTTACTTAGGACATGGATAAACAACCATTTAGTACAAACATGTAAAGCTTACTGAATAAGCTCTTTAAAAGATACATTTCCAACATGTCATTACTGGTGCTCAAGGAGGCTTTATAAAATGGTTTGTTATAAAATTTTGATGAAAATAGACACAAAAAACTGACAGTAAACTATTTTATACATAAAGTTTCCTTGTCTATAGATGGTAGGTTTTATTCAAAATACAATATTTATCTTTTTAGCATTAAATTATAATACTTACCTAAACCAAGCCAGGCACTTTTAAAAACAGTTATTTTTTATGATTCTTAATACTTTTTATTTGTTGTATTTAATTATTTTGTGTATAAATAACTGTATTATGTTGTATAGTATATCAAGTAGTTAAGCAACTAAAATTTAAATACAATCATTTAACTAAAAAGTTTATACTGTTACTTTTTGCTTGTTTTTTAGGAACATAAAACTGTTTGACTCAACAAGATTTAATCACAAAAAGTAAAATTTTATTATTATACACATAAAAATAAAAGAATATTTTTATTTCTAAATGAAATAACTACTTATTTATTTTGTTTATTTATAATTTTACCGTTTAATGATGAGCGATCTGTTTAGTTAATAACTAATAATAAAATACTGTCAAACATTTTAATAACTCTACAGTCTGCCTAGCTAATAAAAGCACCAAAAACCCTTTATTTAAAGGGTTTAAAAAAATGTTTAATCTCATTACACATAATTAGATATTAAAAAAATTAAATAAATTGTAGTTTTTACATCCTAAAAAATTAAAGCAGTTGTTTTAAAGTTTTTAAAATACACACATGAAACATATAACATATCTAGAAAAAAAAATCTGATTATTTATAATGCTCATACACTGTTTTTTTTACAGTATAATTCACATTTAACGTTTTGTGACGTACTGGTTTTTTTGAACATAATTTAGTCCAAAACGTACAATTCCTATACTTTTCTTTTATCAGGTTGACCAGTAGTAGCACCTTTGGATATTGACATACCCGTAAGAATCTTGGAGCTTTTCGAGTGGAAAACTGAAACAGTTCGTGGAAAACCAACACAATCCATGAATCGTTAGTCATTGCTCAAGGGATTTGCAGACTGAAAAGGTATGTTTTGAAATTTATATTAAGTTTAACCAAAAAATTTTACAATAAATGTTTTTTAAATACATGAAAAGCATGCCTTATATTGATTGAAGTTCATATATGTTATGATGGAATTTAATAATATATATGTTATATTAGAAAGCTTTATAAAAGCAATATGATACTATGGAAATGAAAAACCGAGTCATAACTGCAATTAATTTTTTATTATATTAAAGTGTAGATCTACAATAATATACGAACTGACACTTTAATGGTAATATTCTAAATTAAACCGCTTCAAGTTAAATTTAAAGTTTTTAAAAAAATTTAACTATTATTGAATTAAACTATTTAAACAAACTGAAATAAAAAAACACCTTGCTTATGTTAAATGTTGCAAACTAAAAGAAGCCCTTTATTAAATTTGACTTGAATGTTTAAACAGTGCAGTGTTTAATAAATTTTTATAGATGTGATGTAATAATTATGCTGCATAGCTTAAGGAAAAACTAATTTGACTCATTTTCGTATGAACTGTAGGGATTAAATTGCATTTTGAATTTGCATAAGGCACAATATTACAAAAATATGCTCATTTGTGAATTATGATGTCATAAAACATGAAAAGTTGTTAAAATTCTTTTAAAAATATGCATATCAATATAAAAATCCATTCAGAAATATTTTAAGTGCCATGTAAACATCAAAAATGGATAGTATGAGATTTTTGTGGGTCAATTAATTTATACAGCAATCATCTCCAAAGTACTCTTTACCATTACAAAATGTTTTCTTTTATACTAAAACAAAACTTCATGCATTAATAAGAGCTGACTTCAAAAGAAAAAAACTGTATAAGTTTGTGTGTATACTAATAGCATTTATTTACAAAAAAAATATAGAATAACTAATTGAATGTTATTATGTAATTTATAAGAAAGCTTCTTTAATTTTATAGAGCCTATTATAGTTTTTATTAGATTTATTAGTAGTAAGTAAATTACAGTTTTTTTTTCATTCTGACTGAAATACAAGACTCATTTGTTTTATATAATATTGTTTGTATTTATTTTTACGTAATTTTGAACTATGCAAAAAATAAAATTTGGATAGGAAAATTTTTGTTTCCGGACTTTGAAAAGTCGAATTTTTGACGTTTTCGTTGCTTGAAAAAAGTAAAAACTGCTTACAATAGAAACACTTATTATTAGGTCTGAAACACAGTGAGTTCCTAGGTGACCTGCGACACAAAAAAAAGTAAAAATTAAAGTCGTACACACGCCTGAAGAGGTGTGGCTGGCGACTAAAAAAAAGTAAAAACGAAACGGTCGTAGGACACTTACCGGAATTCAGTGTGACGGGCTTTAAAAAAAAAGTAAAACCGACCCTGGCCTCCGCCCTTTACCTAGATTAACCGTTTCAGGCTTTAAAAAAAGTAAAAATATTTCATTGAAAGTAGGGCGAAAGTAGCAATTTTACGTATTTTCAGCGCAAACATCGTATTTTAACAAAAAAGTGCAAAAATATAATGGGGTGCAGCGCGAATCGACGGTCCAACAAACGGTGCCGGGAAAATTTTAGGGGGGAGGGGCGCGGGAAAACCCGTTTTCGGGGTCCCGTGGGAGTGCGAAAACACTGGTTTTGGTCCGGTAGAGGTCATTTTTGGTACCAAATTTGGGTGGGAAAATTTTTGTTTTCGGACTTTGAAAATTTGAAATTTTGGTGTTTTTCGTTGATTAAAAAAAGTAAAAATCGCTTACAGTAGAAACATTTTGGCGTTTTCGGTTTGAAAAAAAAAGTAAAAATTATTAGGTCTGAAACACAGTGAGTTCCGAGGTGACCTGCGACACAAAAAAAAGTAAAAATTAAAGTCGTACACACGCCTGAAGAGGTGTGGCGGGCGAATAAAAAAAAAGTAAAAACGAAACGGTCGTAGGACACTTACCGGAATTCAGTGTGACGGGCTTTAAAAAAAAAGTAAAACCGACCCTGGCCTCCGCCCTTTACCTAGATTAACCGTTTCAGGCTTTAAAAAAAGTAAAAATATTTCATCGAAAGTAGGGCGAAAGTAGCAATTTTACGTATTTTCAGCGCAAACATCGTATTTTAACAAAAAAGTGCAAAAATATAATGAGGTGCAGCGCGAATCGACGGTCCAACAAACGGTGCCGGGAAAATTTTAGGGGGGAGGGGCGCGGGAAAACCCGTTTTCGGGGTCCCGTGGGAGTGCGAAAACACTGGTTTTGGTCCGGTAGAGGTCATTTTTGGTACCAAATTTGGGTGGGAAAATTTTTGTTTTCGGACTTTGAAAATTTGAAATTTTGGTGTTTTTCGTTGATTAAAAAAAGTAAAAATCGCTTACAGTAGAAACATTTTGGCGTTTTCGGTTTGAAAAAAAAAGTAAAAATTATTAGGTCTGAAACACAGTGAGTTCCGAGGTGACCTGCGACACAAAAAAAAGTAAAAATTAAAGTCGTACACACGCCTGAAGAGGTGTGGCGGGCGAATAAAAAAAAAGTAAAAACGAAACGGTCGTAGGACACTTACCGGAATTCAGTGTGACGGGCTTTAAAAAAAAAGTAAAACCGACCCTGGCCTCCGCCCTTTACCTAGATTAACCGTTTCAGGCTTTAAAAAAAGTAAAAATATTTCATCGAAAGTAGGGCGAAAGTAGCAATTTTACGTATTTTCAGCGCAAACATCGTATTTTAACAAAAAAGTGCAAAAATATAATGGGGTGCAGCGCGAATCGACGGTCCAACAAACGGTGCCGGGAAAATTTTAGGGGGGAGGGGCGCGGAAAAACCCGTTTTCGGGGTCCCGTGGGAGTGCGAAAACACTGGTTTAGGTCCGGTAGAGGTCATTTTTGGTACCAAATTTGGGTGGGAAAATTTTTGTTTTCGGACTTTGAAAATTTGAAATTTTGGTGTTTTTCGTTGCTTAAAAAAAGTAAAAATCGCTTACAGTAGAAACATTTTGGCGTTTTCGATTTGAAAAAAAAAGTAAAAATTATTAGGTCTGAAACACAGTGAGTTCCGAGGTGACCTGCGACACAAAAAAAAGTAAAAATTAAAGTCGTACACACGCCTGAAGAGGTGTGGCTGGCGACTAAAAAAAAGTAAAAACGAAACGGTCGTAGGACACTTACCGGAATTCAGTGTGACGGGCTTTAAAAAAAAAGTAAAACCGACCCTGGCCTCCGCCCTTTACCTAGATTAACCGTTTCAGGCTTTAAAAAAAGTAAAAATATTTCATCGAAAGTAGGGCGAAAGTAGCAATTTTACGTATTTTCAGCGCAAACATCGTATTTTAACAAAAAAGTGCAAAAATATAATGAGGTGCAGCGCGAATCGACGGTCCAACAAACGGTGCCGGGAAAATTTTAGGGGGGAGGGGCGCGGGAAAACCCGTTTTCGGGGTCCCGTGGGAGTGCGGAAACACTGGTTTTGGTCCGGTAGAGGTCATTTTTGGTACCAAATTTGGGTGGGAAAATTTTTGTTTTCGGACTTTGAAAATTTGAAATTTTGGTGTTTTTCGTTGATTAAAAAAAGTAAAAATCGCTTACAGTAGAAACATTTTGGCGTTTTCGGTTTGAAAAAAAAAGTAAAAATTATTAGGTCTGAAACACAGTGAGTTCCGAGGTGACCTGCGACACAAAAAAAAGTAAAAATTAAAGTCGTACACACGCCTGAAGAGGTGTGGCGGGCGAATAAAAAAAAAGTAAAAACGAAACGGTCGTAGGACACTTACCGGAATTCAGTGTGACGGGCTTTAAAAAAAAAGTAAAACCGACCCTGGCCTCCGCCCTTTACCTAGATTAACCGTTTCAGGCTTTAAAAAAAGTAAAAATATTTCATCGAAAGTAGGGCGAAAGTAGCAATTTTACGTATTTTCAGCGCAAACATCGTATTTTAACAAAAAAGTGCAAAAATATAATGGGGTGCAGCGCGAATCGACGGTCCAACAAACGGTGCCGGGAAAATTTTAGGGGGGAGGGGCGCGGAAAAACCCGTTTTCGGGGTCCCGTGGGAGTGCGAAAACACTGGTTTAGGTCCGGTAGAGGTCATTTTTGGTACCAAATTTGGGTGGGAAAATTTTTGTTTTCGGACTTTGAAAATTTGAAATTTTGGTGTTTTTCGTTGCTTAAAAAAAGTAAAAATCGCTTACAGTAGAAACATTTTGGCGTTTTCGATTTGAAAAAAAAAGTAAAAATTATTAGGTCTGAAACACAGTGAGTTCCGAGGTGACCTGCGACACAAAAAAAAGTAAAAATTAAAGTCGTACACACGCCTGAAGAGGTGTGGCTGGCGACTAAAAAAAAGTAAAAACGAAACGGTCGTAGGACACTTACCGGAATTCAGTGTGACGGGCTTTAAAAAAAAAGTAAAACCGACCCTGGCCTCCGCCCTTTACCTAGATTAACCGTTTCAGGCTTTAAAAAAAGTAAAAATATTTCATCGAAAGTAGGGCGAAAGTAGCAATTTTACGTATTTTCAGCGCAAACATCGTATTTTAACAAAAAAGTGCAAAAATATAATGAGGTGCAGCGCGAATCGACGGTCCAACAAACGGTGCCGGGAAAATTTTAGGGGGGAGGGGCGCGGGAAAACCCGTTTTCGGGGTCCCGTGGGAGTGCGGAAACACTGGTTTTGGTCCGGTAGAGGTCATTTTTGGTACCAAATTTGGGTGGGAAAATTTTTGTTTTCGGACTTTGAAAATTTGAAATTTTGGTGTTTTTCGTTGATTAAAAAAAGTAAAAATCGCTTACAGTAGAAACATTTTGGCGTTTTCGGTTTGAAAAAAAAAGTAAAAATTATTAGGTCTGAAACACAGTGAGTTCCGAGGTGACCTGCGACACAAAAAAAAGTAAAAATTAAAGTCGTACACACGCCTGAAGAGGTGTGGCGGGCGAATAAAAAAAAAGTAAAAACGAAACGGTCGTAGGACACTTACCGGAATTCAGTGTGACGGGCTTTAAAAAAAAAGTAAAACCGACCCTGGCCTCCGCCCTTTACCTAGATTAACCGTTTCAGGCTTTAAAAAAAGTAAAAATATTTCATCGAAAGTAGGGCGAAAGTAGCAATTTTACGTATTTTCAGCGCAAACATCGTATTTTAACAAAAAAGTGCAAAATTATAATGAGGTGCAGCGCGAATCGACGGTCCAACAAACGGTGCCGGGAAAATTTTAGGGGGGAGGGGCGCGGGAAAACCCGTTTTCGGGGTCCCGTGGGAGTGCGGAAACACTGGTTTTGGTCCGGTAGAGGTCATTTTTGGTACCAAATTTGGGTGGGAAAATTTTTGTTTTCGGACTTTGAAAATTTGAAATTTTGGTGTTTTTCGTTGATTAAAAAAAGTAAAAATCGCTTACAGTAGAAACATTTTGGCGTTTTCGGTTTGAAAAAAAAAGTAAAAATTATTAGGTCTGAAACACAGTGAGTTCCGAGGTGACCTGCGACACAAAAAAAAGTAAAAATTAAAGTCGTACACACGCCTGAAGAGGTGTGGCGGGCGAATAAAAAAAAAGTAAAAACGAAACGGTCGTAGGACACTTACCGGAATTCAGTGTGACGGGCTTTAAAAAAAAAGTAAAACCGACCCTGGCCTCCGCCCTTTACCTAGATTAACCGTTTCAGGCTTTAAAAAAAGTAAAAATATTTCATCGAAAGTAGGGCGAAAGTAGCAATTTTACGTATTTTCAGCGCAAACATCGTATTTTAACAAAAAAGTGCAAAATTATAATGAGGTGCAGCGCGAATCGACGGTCCAACAAACGGTGCCGGGAAAATTTTAGGGGGGAGGGGCGCGGGAAAACCCGTTTTCGGGGTCCCGTGGGAGTGCGGAAACACTGGTTTTGGTCCGGTAGAGGTCATTTTTGGTACCAAATTTGGGTGGGAAAATTTTTGTTTTCGGACTTTGAAAATTTGAAATTTTGGTGTTTTTCGTTGATTAAAAAAAGTAAAAATCGCTTACAGTAGAAACATTTTGGCGTTTTCGGTTTGAAAAAAAAAGTAAAAATTATTAGGTCTGAAACACAGTGAGTTCCGAGGTGACCTGCGACACAAAAAAAAGTAAAAATTAAAGTCGTACACACGCCTGAAGAGGTGTGGCGGGCGAATAAAAAAAAAGTAAAAACGAAACGGTCGTAGGACACTTACCGGAATTCAGTGTGACGGGCTTTAAAAAAAAAGTAAAACCGACCCTGGCCTCCGCCCTTTACCTAGATTAACCGTTTCAGGCTTTAAAAAAAGTAAAAATATTTCATCGAAAGTAGGGCGAAAGTAGCAATTTTACGTATTTTCAGCGCAAACATCGTATTTTAACAAAAAAGTGCAAAAATATAATGAGGTGCAGCGCGAATCGACGGTCCAACAAACGGTGCCGGGAAAATTTTAGGGGGGAGGGGCGCGGGAAAACCCGTTTTCGGGGTCCCGTGGGAGTGCGGAAACACTGGTTTTGGTCCGGTAGAGGTCATTTTTGGTACCAAATTTGGGTGGGAAAATTTTTGTTTTCGGACTTTGAAAATTTGAAATTTTGGTGTTTTTCGTTGATTAAAAAAAGTAAAAATCGCTTACAGTAGAAACATTTTGGCGTTTTCGGTTTGAAAAAAAAAGTAAAAATTATTAGGTCTGAAACACAGTGAGTTCCGAGGTGACCTGCGACACAAAAAAAAGTAAAAATTAAAGTCGTACACACGCCTGAAGAGGTGTGGCGGGCGAATAAAAAAAAAGTAAAAACGAAACGGTCGTAGGACACTTACCGGAATTCAGTGTGACGGGCTTTAAAAAAAAAGTAAAACCGACCCTGGCCTCCGCCCTTTACCTAGATTAACCGTTTCAGGCTTTAAAAAAAGTAAAAATATTTCATCGAAAGTAGGGCGAAAGTAGCAATTTTACGTATTTTCAGCGCAAACATCGTATTTTAACAAAAAAGTGCAAAAATATAATGAGGTGCAGCGCGAATCGACGGTCCAACAAACGGTGCCGGGAAAATTTTAGGGGGGAGGGGCGCGGGAAAACCCGTTTTCGGGGTCCCGTGGGAGTGCGAAAACACTGGTTTTGGTCCGGTAGAGGTCATTTTTGGTACCAAATTTGGGTGGGAAAATTTTTGTTTTCGGACTTTGAAAATTTGAAATTTTGGTGTTTTTCGTTGATTAAAAAAAGTAAAAATCGCTTACAGTAGAAACATTTTGGCGTTTTCGGTTTGAAAAAAAAAGTAAAAATTATTAGGTCTGAAACACAGTGAGTTCCGAGGTGACCTGCGACACAAAAAAAAGTAAAAATTAAAGTCGTACACACGCCTGAAGAGGTGTGGCGGGCGAATAAAAAAAAAGTAAAAACGAAACGGTCGTAGGACACTTACCGGAATTCAGTGTGACGGGCTTTAAAAAAAAAGTAAAACCGACCCTGGCCTCCGCCCTTTACCTAGATTAACCGTTTCAGGCTTTAAAAAAAGTAAAAATATTTCATCGAAAGTAGGGCGAAAGTAGCAATTTTACGTATTTTCAGCGCAAACATCGTATTTTAACAAAAAAGTGCAAAAATATAATGGGGTGCAGCGCGAATCGACGGTCCAACAAACGGTGCCGGGAAAATTTTAGGGGGGAGGGGCGCGGAAAAACCCGTTTTCGGGGTCCCGTGGGAGTGCGAAAACACTGGTTTAGGTCCGGTAGAGGTCATTTTTGGTACCAAATTTGGGTGGGAAAATTTTTGTTTTCGGACTTTGAAAATTTGAAATTTTGGTGTTTTTCGTTGCTTAAAAAAAGTAAAAATCGCTTACAGTAGAAACATTTTGGCGTTTTCGATTTGAAAAAAAAAGTAAAAATTATTAGGTCTGAAACACAGTGAGTTCCGAGGTGACCTGCGACACAAAAAAAAGTAAAAATTAAAGTCGTACACACGCCTGAAGAGGTGTGGCTGGCGACTAAAAAAAAGTAAAAACGAAACGGTCGTAGGACACTTACCGGAATTCAGTGTGACGGGCTTTAAAAAAAAAGTAAAACCGACCCTGGCCTCCGCCCTTTACCTAGATTAACCGTTTCAGGCTTTAAAAAAAGTAAAAATATTTCATCGAAAGTAGGGCGAAAGTAGCAATTTTACGTATTTTCAGCGCAAACATCGTATTTTAACAAAAAAGTGCAAAAATATAATGAGGTGCAGCGCGAATCGACGGTCCAACAAACGGTGCCGGGAAAATTTTAGGGGGGAGGGGCGCGGGAAAACCCGTTTTCGGGGTCCCGTGGGAGTGCGGAAACACTGGTTTTGGTCCGGTAGAGGTCATTTTTGGTACCAAATTTGGGTGGGAAAATTTTTGTTTTCGGACTTTGAAAATTTGAAATTTTGGTGTTTTTCGTTGATTAAAAAAAGTAAAAATCGCTTACAGTAGAAACATTTTGGCGTTTTCGGTTTGAAAAAAAAAGTAAAAATTATTAGGTCTGAAACACAGTGAGTTCCGAGGTGACCTGCGACACAAAAAAAAGTAAAAATTAAAGTCGTACACACGCCTGAAGAGGTGTGGCGGGCGAATAAAAAAAAAGTAAAAACGAAACGGTCGTAGGACACTTACCGGAATTCAGTGTGACGGGCTTTAAAAAAAAAGTAAAACCGACCCTGGCCTCCGCCCTTTACCTAGATTAACCGTTTCAGGCTTTAAAAAAAGTAAAAATATTTCATCGAAAGTAGGGCGAAAGTAGCAATTTTACGTATTTTCAGCGCAAACATCGTATTTTAACAAAAAAGTGCAAAATTATAATGAGGTGCAGCGCGAATCGACGGTCCAACAAACGGTGCCGGGAAAATTTTAGGGGGGAGGGGCGCGGGAAAACCCGTTTTCGGGGTCCCGTGGGAGTGCGGAAACACTGGTTTTGGTCCGGTAGAGGTCATTTTTGGTACCAAATTTGGGTGGGAAAATTTTTGTTTTCGGACTTTGAAAATTTGAAATTTTGGTGTTTTTCGTTGATTAAAAAAAGTAAAAATCGCTTACAGTAGAAACATTTTGGCGTTTTCGGTTTGAAAAAAAAAGTAAAAATTATTAGGTCTGAAACACAGTGAGTTCCGAGGTGACCTGCGACACAAAAAAAAGTAAAAATTAAAGTCGTACACACGCCTGAAGAGGTGTGGCGGGCGAATAAAAAAAAAGTAAAAACGAAACGGTCGTAGGACACTTACCGGAATTCAGTGTGACGGGCTTTAAAAAAAAAGTAAAACCGACCCTGGCCTCCGCCCTTTACCTAGATTAACCGTTTCAGGCTTTAAAAAAAGTAAAAATATTTCATCGAAAGTAGGGCGAAAGTAGCAATTTTACGTATTTTCAGCGCAAACATCGTATTTTAACAAAAAAGTGCAAAATTATAATGAGGTGCAGCGCGAATCGACGGTCCAACAAACGGTGCCGGGAAAATTTTAGGGGGGAGGGGCGCGGGAAAACCCGTTTTCGGGGTCCCGTGGGAGTGCGGAAACACTGGTTTTGGTCCGGTAGAGGTCATTTTTGGTACCAAATTTGGGTGGGAAAATTTTTGTTTTCGGACTTTGAAAATTTGAAATTTTGGTGTTTTTCGTTGATTAAAAAAAGTAAAAATCGCTTACAGTAGAAACATTTTGGCGTTTTCGGTTTGAAAAAAAAAGTAAAAATTATTAGGTCTGAAACACAGTGAGTTCCGAGGTGACCTGCGACACAAAAAAAAGTAAAAATTAAAGTCGTACACACGCCTGAAGAGGTGTGGCGGGCGAATAAAAAAAAAGTAAAAACGAAACGGTCGTAGGACACTTACCGGAATTCAGTGTGACGGGCTTTAAAAAAAAAGTAAAACCGACCCTGGCCTCCGCCCTTTACCTAGATTAACCGTTTCAGGCTTTAAAAAAAGTAAAAATATTTCATTGAAAGTAGGGCGAAAGTAGCAATTTTACGTATTTTCAGCGCAAACATCGTATTTTAACAAAAAAGTGCAAAAATATAATGGGGTGCAGCGCGAATCGACGGTCCAACAAACGGTGCCGGGAAAATTTTAGGGGGGAGGGGCGCGGGAAAACCCGTTTTCGGGGTCCCGTGGGAGTGCGAAAACACTGGTTTAGGTCCGGTAGAGGTCATTTTTGGTACCAAATTTGGGTGGGAAAATTTTTGTTTTCGGACTTTGAAAATTTGAAATTTTGGTGTTTTTCGTTGCTTAAAAAAAGTAAAAATCGCTTACAGTAGAAACATTTTGGCGTTTTCGATTTGAAAAAAAAAGTAAAAATTATTAGGTCTGAAACACAGTGAGTTCCGAGGTGACCTGCGACACAAAAAAAAGTAAAAATTAAAGTCGTACACACGCCTGAAGAGGTGTGGCTGGCGACTAAAAAAAAGTAAAAACGAAACGGTCGTAGGACACTTACCGGAATTCAGTGTGACGGGCTTTAAAAAAAAAGTAAAACCGACCCTGGCCTCCGCCCTTTACCTAGATTAACCGTTTCAGGCTTTAAAAAAAGTAAAAATATTTCATCGAAAGTAGGGCGAAAGTAGCAATTTTACGTATTTTCAGCGCAAACATCGTATTTTAACAAAAAAGTGCAAAAATATAATGAGGTGCAGCGCGAATCGACGGTCCAACAAACGGTGCCGGGAAAATTTTAGGGGGGAGGGGCGCGGGAAAACCCGTTTTCGGGGTCCCGTGGGAGTGCGGAAACACTGGTTTTGGTCCGGTAGAGGTCATTTTTGGTACCAAATTTGGGTGGGAAAATTTTTGTTTTCGGACTTTGAAAATTTGAAATTTTGGTGTTTTTCGTTGATTAAAAAAAGTAAAAATCGCTTACAGTAGAAACATTTTGGCGTTTTCGGTTTGAAAAAAAAAGTAAAAATTATTAGGTCTGAAACACAGTGAGTTCCGAGGTGACCTGCGACACAAAAAAAAGTAAAAATTAAAGTCGTACACACGCCTGAAGAGGTGTGGCGGGCGAATAAAAAAAAAGTAAAAACGAAACGGTCGTAGGACACTTACCGGAATTCAGTGTGACGGGCTTTAAAAAAAAAGTAAAACCGACCCTGGCCTCCGCCCTTTACCTAGATTAACCGTTTCAGGCTTTAAAAAAAGTAAAAATATTTCATCGAAAGTAGGGCGAAAGTAGCAATTTTACGTATTTTCAGCGCAAACATCGTATTTTAACAAAAAAGTGCAAAATTATAATGAGGTGCAGCGCGAATCGACGGTCCAACAAACGGTGCCGGGAAAATTTTAGGGGGGAGGGGCGCGGGAAAACCCGTTTTCGGGGTCCCGTGGGAGTGCGGAAACACTGGTTTTGGTCCGGTAGAGGTCATTTTTGGTACCAAATTTGGGTGGGAAAATTTTTGTTTTCGGACTTTGAAAATTTGAAATTTTGGTGTTTTTCGTTGATTAAAAAAAGTAAAAATCGCTTACAGTAGAAACATTTTGGCGTTTTCGGTTTGAAAAAAAAAGTAAAAATTATTAGGTCTGAAACACAGTGAGTTCCGAGGTGACCTGCGACACAAAAAAAAGTAAAAATTAAAGTCGTACACACGCCTGAAGAGGTGTGGCGGGCGAATAAAAAAAAAGTAAAAACGAAACGGTCGTAGGACACTTACCGGAATTCAGTGTGACGGGCTTTAAAAAAAAAGTAAAACCGACCCTGGCCTCCGCCCTTTACCTAGATTAACCGTTTCAGGCTTTAAAAAAAGTAAAAATATTTCATCGAAAGTAGGGCGAAAGTAGCAATTTTACGTATTTTCAGCGCAAACATCGTATTTTAACAAAAAAGTGCAAAATTATAATGAGGTGCAGCGCGAATCGACGGTCCAACAAACGGTGCCGGGAAAATTTTAGGGGGGAGGGGCGCGGGAAAACCCGTTTTCGGGGTCCCGTGGGAGTGCGGAAACACTGGTTTTGGTCCGGTAGAGGTCATTTTTGGTACCAAATTTGGGTGGGAAAATTTTTGTTTTCGGACTTTGAAAATTTGAAATTTTGGTGTTTTTCGTTGATTAAAAAAAGTAAAAATCGCTTACAGTAGAAACATTTTGGCGTTTTCGGTTTGAAAAAAAAAGTAAAAATTATTAGGTCTGAAACACAGTGAGTTCCGAGGTGACCTGCGACACAAAAAAAAGTAAAAATTAAAGTCGTACACACGCCTGAAGAGGTGTGGCGGGCGAATAAAAAAAAAGTAAAAACGAAACGGTCGTAGGACACTTACCGGAATTCAGTGTGACGGGCTTTAAAAAAAAAGTAAAACCGACCCTGGCCTCCGCCCTTTACCTAGATTAACCGTTTCAGGCTTTAAAAAAAGTAAAAATATTTCATCGAAAGTAGGGCGAAAGTAGCAATTTTACGTATTTTCAGCGCAAACATCGTATTTTAACAAAAAAGTGCAAAAATATAATGAGGTGCAGCGCGAATCGACGGTCCAACAAACGGTGCCGGGAAAATTTTAGGGGGGAGGGGCGCGGGAAAACCCGTTTTCGGGGTCCCGTGGGAGTGCGGAAACACTGGTTTTGGTCCGGTAGAGGTCATTTTTGGTACCAAATTTGGGTGGGAAAATTTTTGTTTTCGGACTTTGAAAATTTGAAATTTTGGTGTTTTTCGTTGATTAAAAAAAGTAAAAATCGCTTACAGTAGAAACATTTTGGCGTTTTCGGTTTGAAAAAAAAAGTAAAAATTATTAGGTCTGAAACACAGTGAGTTCCGAGGTGACCTGCGACACAAAAAAAAGTAAAAATTAAAGTCGTACACACGCCTGAAGAGGTGTGGCGGGCGAATAAAAAAAAAGTAAAAACGAAACGGTCGTAGGACACTTACCGGAATTCAGTGTGACGGGCTTTAAAAAAAAAGTAAAACCGACCCTGGCCTCCGCCCTTTACCTAGATTAACCGTTTCAGGCTTTAAAAAAAGTAAAAATATTTCATCGAAAGTAGGGCGAAAGTAGCAATTTTACGTATTTTCAGCGCAAACATCGTATTTTAACAAAAAAGTGCAAAAATATAATGAGGTGCAGCGCGAATCGACGGTCCAACAAACGGTGCCGGGAAAATTTTAGGGGGGAGGGGCGCGGGAAAACCCGTTTTCGGGGTCCCGTGGGAGTGCGAAAACACTGGTTTTGGTCCGGTAGAGGTCATTTTTGGTACCAAATTTGGGTGGGAAAATTTTTGTTTTCGGACTTTGAAAATTTGAAATTTTGGTGTTTTTCGTTGATTAAAAAAAGTAAAAATCGCTTACAGTAGAAACATTTTGGCGTTTTCGGTTTGAAAAAAAAAGTAAAAATTATTAGGTCTGAAACACAGTGAGTTCCGAGGTGACCTGCGACACAAAAAAAAGTAAAAATTAAAGTCGTACACACGCCTGAAGAGGTGTGGCGGGCGAATAAAAAAAAAGTAAAAACGAAACGGTCGTAGGACACTTACCGGAATTCAGTGTGACGGGCTTTAAAAAAAAAGTAAAACCGACCCTGGCCTCCGCCCTTTACCTAGATTAACCGTTTCAGGCTTTAAAAAAAGTAAAAATATTTCATCGAAAGTAGGGCGAAAGTAGCAATTTTACGTATTTTCAGCGCAAACATCGTATTTTAACAAAAAAGTGCAAAAATATAATGGGGTGCAGCGCGAATCGACGGTCCAACAAACGGTGCCGGGAAAATTTTAGGGGGGAGGGGCGCGGAAAAACCCGTTTTCGGGGTCCCGTGGGAGTGCGAAAACACTGGTTTAGGTCCGGTAGAGGTCATTTTTGGTACCAAATTTGGGTGGGAAAATTTTTGTTTTCGGACTTTGAAAATTTGAAATTTTGGTGTTTTTCGTTGCTTAAAAAAAGTAAAAATCGCTTACAGTAGAAACATTTTGGCGTTTTCGATTTGAAAAAAAAAGTAAAAATTATTAGGTCTGAAACACAGTGAGTTCCGAGGTGACCTGCGACACAAAAAAAAGTAAAAATTAAAGTCGTACACACGCCTGAAGAGGTGTGGCTGGCGACTAAAAAAAAGTAAAAACGAAACGGTCGTAGGACACTTACCGGAATTCAGTGTGACGGGCTTTAAAAAAAAAGTAAAACCGACCCTGGCCTCCGCCCTTTACCTAGATTAACCGTTTCAGGCTTTAAAAAAAGTAAAAATATTTCATCGAAAGTAGGGCGAAAGTAGCAATTTTACGTATTTTCAGCGCAAACATCGTATTTTAACAAAAAAGTGCAAAAATATAATGAGGTGCAGCGCGAATCGACGGTCCAACAAACGGTGCCGGGAAAATTTTAGGGGGGAGGGGCGCGGGAAAACCCGTTTTCGGGGTCCCGTGGGAGTGCGGAAACACTGGTTTTGGTCCGGTAGAGGTCATTTTTGGTACCAAATTTGGGTGGGAAAATTTTTGTTTTCGGACTTTGAAAATTTGAAATTTTGGTGTTTTTCGTTGATTAAAAAAAGTAAAAATCGCTTACAGTAGAAACATTTTGGCGTTTTCGGTTTGAAAAAAAAAGTAAAAATTATTAGGTCTGAAACACAGTGAGTTCCGAGGTGACCTGCGACACAAAAAAAAGTAAAAATTAAAGTCGTACACACGCCTGAAGAGGTGTGGCGGGCGAATAAAAAAAAAGTAAAAACGAAACGGTCGTAGGACACTTACCGGAATTCAGTGTGACGGGCTTTAAAAAAAAAGTAAAACCGACCCTGGCCTCCGCCCTTTACCTAGATTAACCGTTTCAGGCTTTAAAAAAAGTAAAAATATTTCATCGAAAGTAGGGCGAAAGTAGCAATTTTACGTATTTTCAGCGCAAACATCGTATTTTAACAAAAAAGTGCAAAATTATAATGAGGTGCAGCGCGAATCGACGGTCCAACAAACGGTGCCGGGAAAATTTTAGGGGGGAGGGGCGCGGGAAAACCCGTTTTCGGGGTCCCGTGGGAGTGCGGAAACACTGGTTTTGGTCCGGTAGAGGTCATTTTTGGTACCAAATTTGGGTGGGAAAATTTTTGTTTTCGGACTTTGAAAATTTGAAATTTTGGTGTTTTTCGTTGATTAAAAAAAGTAAAAATCGCTTACAGTAGAAACATTTTGGCGTTTTCGGTTTGAAAAAAAAAGTAAAAATTATTAGGTCTGAAACACAGTGAGTTCCGAGGTGACCTGCGACACAAAAAAAAGTAAAAATTAAAGTCGTACACACGCCTGAAGAGGTGTGGCGGGCGAATAAAAAAAAAGTAAAAACGAAACGGTCGTAGGACACTTACCGGAATTCAGTGTGACGGGCTTTAAAAAAAAAGTAAAACCGACCCTGGCCTCCGCCCTTTACCTAGATTAACCGTTTCAGGCTTTAAAAAAAGTAAAAATATTTCATCGAAAGTAGGGCGAAAGTAGCAATTTTACGTATTTTCAGCGCAAACATCGTATTTTAACAAAAAAGTGCAAAATTATAATGAGGTGCAGCGCGAATCGACGGTCCAACAAACGGTGCCGGGAAAATTTTAGGGGGGAGGGGCGCGGGAAAACCCGTTTTCGGGGTCCCGTGGGAGTGCGGAAACACTGGTTTTGGTCCGGTAGAGGTCATTTTTGGTACCAAATTTGGGTGGGAAAATTTTTGTTTTCGGACTTTGAAAATTTGAAATTTTGGTGTTTTTCGTTGATTAAAAAAAGTAAAAATCGCTTACAGTAGAAACATTTTGGCGTTTTCGGTTTGAAAAAAAAAGTAAAAATTATTAGGTCTGAAACACAGTGAGTTCCGAGGTGACCTGCGACACAAAAAAAAGTAAAAATTAAAGTCGTACACACGCCTGAAGAGGTGTGGCGGGCGAATAAAAAAAAAGTAAAAACGAAACGGTCGTAGGACACTTACCGGAATTCAGTGTGACGGGCTTTAAAAAAAAAGTAAAACCGACCCTGGCCTCCGCCCTTTACCTAGATTAACCGTTTCAGGCTTTAAAAAAAGTAAAAATATTTCATTGAAAGTAGGGCGAAAGTAGCAATTTTACGTATTTTCAGCGCAAACATCGTATTTTAACAAAAAAGTGCAAAAATATAATGGGGTGCAGCGCGAATCGACGGTCCAACAAACGGTGCCGGGAAAATTTTAGGGGGGAGGGGCGCGGGAAAACCCGTTTTCGGGGTCCCGTGGGAGTGCGAAAACACTGGTTTTGGTCCGGTAGAGGTCATTTTTGGTACCAAATTTGGGTGGGAAAATTTTTGTTTTCGGACTTTGAAAATTTGAAATTTTGGTGTTTTTCGTTGATTAAAAAAAGTAAAAATCGCTTACAGTAGAAACATTTTGGCGTTTTCGATTTGAAAAAAAAAGTAAAAATTATTAGGTCTGAAACACAGTGAGTTCCGAGGTGACCTGCGACACAAAAAAAAGTAAAAATTAAAGTCGTACACACGCCTGAAGAGGTGTGGCTGGCGACTAAAAAAAAGTAAAAACGAAACGGTCGTAGGACACTTACCGGAATTCAGTGTGACGGGCTTTAAAAAAAAAGTAAAACCGACCCTGGCCTCCGCCCTTTACCTAGATTAACCGTTTCAGGCTTTAAAAAAAGTAAAAATATTTCATCGAAAGTAGGGCGAAAGTAGCAATTTTACGTATTTTCAGCGCAAACATCGTATTTTAACAAAAAAGTGCAAAAATATAATGAGGTGCAGCGCGAATCGACGGTCCAACAAACGGTGCCGGGAAAATTTTAGGGGGGAGGGGCGCGGGAAAACCCGTTTTCGGGGTCCCGTGGGAGTGCGGAAACACTGGTTTTGGTCCGGTAGAGGTCATTTTTGGTACCAAATTTGGGTGGGAAAATTTTTGTTTTCGGACTTTGAAAATTTGAAATTTTGGTGTTTTTCGTTGATTAAAAAAAGTAAAAATCGCTTACAGTAGAAACATTTTGGCGTTTTCGGTTTGAAAAAAAAAGTAAAAATTATTAGGTCTGAAACACAGTGAGTTCCGAGGTGACCTGCGACACAAAAAAAAGTAAAAATTAAAGTCGTACACACGCCTGAAGAGGTGTGGCGGGCGAATAAAAAAAAAGTAAAAACGAAACGGTCGTAGGACACTTACCGGAATTCAGTGTGACGGGCTTTAAAAAAAAAGTAAAACCGACCCTGGCCTCCGCCCTTTACCTAGATTAACCGTTTCAGGCTTTAAAAAAAGTAAAAATATTTCATCGAAAGTAGGGCGAAAGTAGCAATTTTACGTATTTTCAGCGCAAACATCGTATTTTAACAAAAAAGTGCAAAATTATAATGAGGTGCAGCGCGAATCGACGGTCCAACAAACGGTGCCGGGAAAATTTTAGGGGGGAGGGGCGCGGGAAAACCCGTTTTCGGGGTCCCGTGGGAGTGCGGAAACACTGGTTTTGGTCCGGTAGAGGTCATTTTTGGTACCAAATTTGGGTGGGAAAATTTTTGTTTTCGGACTTTGAAAATTTGAAATTTTGGTGTTTTTCGTTGATTAAAAAAAGTAAAAATCGCTTACAGTAGAAACATTTTGGCGTTTTCGGTTTGAAAAAAAAAGTAAAAATTATTAGGTCTGAAACACAGTGAGTTCCGAGGTGACCTGCGACACAAAAAAAAGTAAAAATTAAAGTCGTACACACGCCTGAAGAGGTGTGGCGGGCGAATAAAAAAAAAGTAAAAACGAAACGGTCGTAGGACACTTACCGGAATTCAGTGTGACGGGCTTTAAAAAAAAAGTAAAACCGACCCTGGCCTCCGCCCTTTACCTAGATTAACCGTTTCAGGCTTTAAAAAAAGTAAAAATATTTCATCGAAAGTAGGGCGAAAGTAGCAATTTTACGTATTTTCAGCGCAAACATCGTATTTTAACAAAAAAGTGCAAAATTATAATGAGGTGCAGCGCGAATCGACGGTCCAACAAACGGTGCCGGGAAAATTTTAGGGGGGAGGGGCGCGGGAAAACCCGTTTTCGGGGTCCCGTGGGAGTGCGGAAACACTGGTTTTGGTCCGGTAGAGGTCATTTTTGGTACCAAATTTGGGTGGGAAAATTTTTGTTTTCGGACTTTGAAAATTTGAAATTTTGGTGTTTTTCGTTGATTAAAAAAAGTAAAAATCGCTTACAGTAGAAACATTTTGGCGTTTTCGGTTTGAAAAAAAAAGTAAAAATTATTAGGTCTGAAACACAGTGAGTTCCGAGGTGACCTGCGACACAAAAAAAAGTAAAAATTAAAGTCGTACACACGCCTGAAGAGGTGTGGCGGGCGAATAAAAAAAAAGTAAAAACGAAACGGTCGTAGGACACTTACCGGAATTCAGTGTGACGGGCTTTAAAAAAAAAGTAAAACCGACCCTGGCCTCCGCCCTTTACCTAGATTAACCGTTTCAGGCTTTAAAAAAAGTAAAAATATTTCATTGAAAGTAGGGCGAAAGTAGCAATTTTACGTATTTTCAGCGCAAACATCGTATTTTAACAAAAAAGTGCAAAAATATAATGGGGTGCAGCGCGAATCGACGGTCCAACAAACGGTGCCGGGAAAATTTTAGGGGGGAGGGGCGCGGGAAAACCCGTTTTCGGGGTCCCGTGGGAGTGCGAAAACACTGGTTTTGGTCCGGTAGAGGTCATTTTTGGTACCAAATTTGGGTGGGAAAATTTTTGTTTTCGGACTTTGAAAATTTGAAATTTTGGTGTTTTTCGTTGATTAAAAAAAGTAAAAATCGCTTACAGTAGAAACATTTTGGCGTTTTCGATTTGAAAAAAAAAGTAAAAATTATTAGGTCTGAAACACAGTGAGTTCCGAGGTGACCTGCGACACAAAAAAAAGTAAAAATTAAAGTCGTACACACGCCTGAAGAGGTGTGGCTGGCGACTAAAAAAAAGTAAAAACGAAACGGTCGTAGGACACTTACCGGAATTCAGTGTGACGGGCTTTAAAAAAAAAGTAAAACCGACCCTGGCCTCCGCCCTTTACCTAGATTAACCGTTTCAGGCTTTAAAAAAAGTAAAAATATTTCATCGAAAGTAGGGCGAAAGTAGCAATTTTACGTATTTTCAGCGCAAACATCGTATTTTAACAAAAAAGTGCAAAAATATAATGAGGTGCAGCGCGAATCGACGGTCCAACAAACGGTGCCGGGAAAATTTTAGGGGGGAGGGGCGCGGGAAAACCCGTTTTCGGGGTCCCGTGGGAGTGCGGAAACACTGGTTTTGGTCCGGTAGAGGTCATTTTTGGTACCAAATTTGGGTGGGAAAATTTTTGTTTTCGGACTTTGAAAATTTGAAATTTTGGTGTTTTTCGTTGATTAAAAAAAGTAAAAATCGCTTACAGTAGAAACATTTTGGCGTTTTCGGTTTGAAAAAAAAAGTAAAAATTATTAGGTCTGAAACACAGTGAGTTCCGAGGTGACCTGCGACACAAAAAAAAGTAAAAATTAAAGTCGTACACACGCCTGAAGAGGTGTGGCGGGCGAATAAAAAAAAAGTAAAAACGAAACGGTCGTAGGACACTTACCGGAATTCAGTGTGACGGGCTTTAAAAAAAAAGTAAAACCGACCCTGGCCTCCGCCCTTTACCTAGATTAACCGTTTCAGGCTTTAAAAAAAGTAAAAATATTTCATCGAAAGTAGGGCGAAAGTAGCAATTTTACGTATTTTCAGCGCAAACATCGTATTTTAACAAAAAAGTGCAAAATTATAATGAGGTGCAGCGCGAATCGACGGTCCAACAAACGGTGCCGGGAAAATTTTAGGGGGGAGGGGCGCGGGAAAACCCGTTTTCGGGGTCCCGTGGGAGTGCGGAAACACTGGTTTTGGTCCGGTAGAGGTCATTTTTGGTACCAAATTTGGGTGGGAAAATTTTTGTTTTCGGACTTTGAAAATTTGAAATTTTGGTGTTTTTCGTTGATTAAAAAAAGTAAAAATCGCTTACAGTAGAAACATTTTGGCGTTTTCGGTTTGAAAAAAAAAGTAAAAATTATTAGGTCTGAAACACAGTGAGTTCCGAGGTGACCTGCGACACAAAAAAAAGTAAAAATTAAAGTCGTACACACGCCTGAAGAGGTGTGGCGGGCGAATAAAAAAAAAGTAAAAACGAAACGGTCGTAGGACACTTACCGGAATTCAGTGTGACGGGCTTTAAAAAAAAAGTAAAACCGACCCTGGCCTCCGCCCTTTACCTAGATTAACCGTTTCAGGCTTTAAAAAAAGTAAAAATATTTCATCGAAAGTAGGGCGAAAGTAGCAATTTTACGTATTTTCAGCGCAAACATCGTATTTTAACAAAAAAGTGCAAAATTATAATGAGGTGCAGCGCGAATCGACGGTCCAACAAACGGTGCCGGGAAAATTTTAGGGGGGAGGGGCGCGGGAAAACCCGTTTTCGGGGTCCCGTGGGAGTGCGGAAACACTGGTTTTGGTCCGGTAGAGGTCATTTTTGGTACCAAATTTGGGTGGGAAAATTTTTGTTTTCGGACTTTGAAAATTTGAAATTTTGGTGTTTTTCGTTGATTAAAAAAAGTAAAAATCGCTTACAGTAGAAACATTTTGGCGTTTTCGGTTTGAAAAAAAAAGTAAAAATTATTAGGTCTGAAACACAGTGAGTTCCGAGGTGACCTGCGACACAAAAAAAAGTAAAAATTAAAGTCGTACACACGCCTGAAGAGGTGTGGCGGGCGAATAAAAAAAAAGTAAAAACGAAACGGTCGTAGGACACTTACCGGAATTCAGTGTGACGGGCTTTAAAAAAAAAGTAAAACCGACCCTGGCCTCCGCCCTTTACCTAGATTAACCGTTTCAGGCTTTAAAAAAAGTAAAAATATTTCATCGAAAGTAGGGCGAAAGTAGCAATTTTACGTATTTTCAGCGCAAACATCGTATTTTAACAAAAAAGTGCAAAAATATAATGGGGTGCAGCGCGAATCGACGGTCCAACAAACGGTGCCGGGAAAATTTTAGGGGGGAGGGGCGCGGAAAAACCCGTTTTCGGGGTCCCGTGGGAGTGCGAAAACACTGGTTTAGGTCCGGTAGAGGTCATTTTTGGTACCAAATTTGGGTGGGAAAATTTTTGTTTTCGGACTTTGAAAATTTGAAATTTTGGTGTTTTTCGTTGCTTAAAAAAAGTAAAAATCGCTTACAGTAGAAACATTTTGGCGTTTTCGATTTGAAAAAAAAAGTAAAAATTATTAGGTCTGAAACACAGTGAGTTCCGAGGTGACCTGCGACACAAAAAAAAGTAAAAATTAAAGTCGTACACACGCCTGAAGAGGTGTGGCTGGCGACTAAAAAAAAGTAAAAACGAAACGGTCGTAGGACACTTACCGGAATTCAGTGTGACGGGCTTTAAAAAAAAAGTAAAACCGACCCTGGCCTCCGCCCTTTACCTAGATTAACCGTTTCAGGCTTTAAAAAAAGTAAAAATATTTCATCGAAAGTAGGGCGAAAGTAGCAATTTTACGTATTTTCAGCGCAAACATCGTATTTTAACAAAAAAGTGCAAAATTATAATGAGGTGCAGCGCGAATCGACGGTCCAACAAACGGTGCCGGGAAAATTTTAGGGGGGAGGGGCGCGGGAAAACCCGTTTTCGGGGTCCCGTGGGAGTGCGGAAACACTGGTTTTGGTCCGGTAGAGGTCATTTTTGGTACCAAATTTGGGTGGGAAAATTTTTGTTTTCGGACTTTGAAAATTTGAAATTTTGGTGTTTTTCGTTGATTAAAAAAAGTAAAAATCGCTTACAGTAGAAACATTTTGGCGTTTTCGGTTTGAAAAAAAAAGTAAAAATTATTAGGTCTGAAACACAGTGAGTTCCGAGGTGACCTGCGACACAAAAAAAAGTAAAAATTAAAGTCGTACACACGCCTGAAGAGGTGTGGCGGGCGAATAAAAAAAAAGTAAAAACGAAACGGTCGTAGGACACTTACCGGAATTCAGTGTGACGGGCTTTAAAAAAAAAGTAAAACCGACCCTGGCCTCCGCCCTTTACCTAGATTAACCGTTTCAGGCTTTAAAAAAAGTAAAAATATTTCATCGAAAGTAGGGCGAAAGTAGCAATTTTACGTATTTTCAGCGCAAACATCGTATTTTAACAAAAAAGTGCAAAATTATAATGAGGTGCAGCGCGAATCGACGGTCCAACAAACGGTGCCGGGAAAATTTTAGGGGGGAGGGGCGCGGGAAAACCCGTTTTCGGGGTCCCGTGGGAGTGCGGAAACACTGGTTTTGGTCCGGTAGAGGTCATTTTTGGTACCAAATTTGGGTGGGAAAATTTTTGTTTTCGGACTTTGAAAATTTGAAATTTTGGTGTTTTTCGTTGATTAAAAAAAGTAAAAATCGCTTACAGTAGAAACATTTTGGCGTTTTCGGTTTGAAAAAAAAAGTAAAAATTATTAGGTCTGAAACACAGTGAGTTCCGAGGTGACCTGCGACACAAAAAAAAGTAAAAATTAAAGTCGTACACACGCCTGAAGAGGTGTGGCGGGCGAATAAAAAAAAAGTAAAAACGAAACGGTCGTAGGACACTTACCGGAATTCAGTGTGACGGGCTTTAAAAAAAAAGTAAAACCGACCCTGGCCTCCGCCCTTTACCTAGATTAACCGTTTCAGGCTTTAAAAAAAGTAAAAATATTTCATCGAAAGTAGGGCGAAAGTAGCAATTTTACGTATTTTCAGCGCAAACATCGTATTTTAACAAAAAAGTGCAAAAATATAATGGGGTGCAGCGCGAATCGACGGTCCAACAAACGGTGCCGGGAAAATTTTAGGGGGGAGGGGCGCGGAAAAACCCGTTTTCGGGGTCCCGTGGGAGTGCGAAAACACTGGTTTAGGTCCGGTAGAGGTCATTTTTGGTACCAAATTTGGGTGGGAAAATTTTTGTTTTCGGACTTTGAAAATTTGAAATTTTGGTGTTTTTCGTTGCTTAAAAAAAGTAAAAATCGCTTACAGTAGAAACATTTTGGCGTTTTCGATTTGAAAAAAAAAGTAAAAATTATTAGGTCTGAAACACAGTGAGTTCCGAGGTGACCTGCGACACAAAAAAAAGTAAAAATTAAAGTCGTACACACGCCTGAAGAGGTGTGGCTGGCGACTAAAAAAAAGTAAAAACGAAACGGTCGTAGGACACTTACCGGAATTCAGTGTGACGGGCTTTAAAAAAAAAGTAAAACCGACCCTGGCCTCCGCCCTTTACCTAGATTAACCGTTTCAGGCTTTAAAAAAAGTAAAAATATTTCATCGAAAGTAGGGCGAAAGTAGCAATTTTACGTATTTTCAGCGCAAACATCGTATTTTAACAAAAAAGTGCAAAAATATAATGAGGTGCAGCGCGAATCGACGGTCCAACAAACGGTGCCGGGAAAATTTTAGGGGGGAGGGGCGCGGGAAAACCCGTTTTCGGGGTCCCGTGGG
Organism: Thalia democratica; assembly: GCF_965202585.1. Taxonomy (NCBI): domain Eukaryota; kingdom Metazoa; phylum Chordata; class Thaliacea; order Salpida; family Salpidae; genus Thalia; species Thalia democratica. The sequence goes on from NC_139165.1 coordinate 97,180,402, forward strand.
AGTGCGGAAACACTGGTTTTGGTCCGGTAGAGGTCATTTTTGGTACCAAATTTGGGTGGGAAAATTTTTGTTTTCGGACTTTGAAAATTTGAAATTTTGGTGTTTTTCGTTGATTAAAAAAAGTAAAAATCGCTTACAGTAGAAACATTTTGGCGTTTTCGGTTTGAAAAAAAAAGTAAAAATTATTAGGTCTGAAACACAGTGAGTTCCGAGGTGACCTGCGACACAAAAAAAAGTAAAAATTAAAGTCGTACACACGCCTGAAGAGGTGTGGCGGGCGAATAAAAAAAAAGTAAAAACGAAACGGTCGTAGGACACTTACCGGAATTCAGTGTGACGGGCTTTAAAAAAAAAGTAAAACCGACCCTGGCCTCCGCCCTTTACCTAGATTAACCGTTTCAGGCTTTAAAAAAAGTAAAAATATTTCATTGAAAGTAGGGCGAAAGTAGCAATTTTACGTATTTTCAGCGCAAACATCGTATTTTAACAAAAAAGTGCAAAAATATAATGGGGTGCAGCGCGAATCGACGGTCCAACAAACGGTGCCGGGAAAATTTTAGGGGGGAGGGGCGCGGGAAAACCCGTTTTCGGGGTCCCGTGGGAGTGCGAAAACACTGGTTTTGGTCCGGTAGAGGTCATTTTTGGTACCAAATTTGGGTGGGAAAATTTTTGTTTTCGGACTTTGAAAATTTGAAATTTTGGTGTTTTTCGTTGATTAAAAAAAGTAAAAATCGCTTACAGTAGAAACATTTTGGCGTTTTCGGTTTGAAAAAAAAAGTAAAAATTATTAGGTCTGAAACACAGTGAGTTCCGAGGTGACCTGCGACACAAAAAAAAGTAAAAATTAAAGTCGTACACACGCCTGAAGAGGTGTGGCGGGCGAATAAAAAAAAAGTAAAAACGAAACGGTCGTAGGACACTTACCGGAATTCAGTGTGACGGGCTTTAAAAAAAAAGTAAAACCGACCCTGGCCTCCGCCCTTTACCTAGATTAACCGTTTCAGGCTTTAAAAAAAGTAAAAATATTTCATCGAAAGTAGGGCGAAAGTAGCAATTTTACGTATTTTCAGCGCAAACATCGTATTTTAACAAAAAAGTGCAAAAATATAATGGGGTGCAGCGCGAATCGACGGTCCAACAAACGGTGCCGGGAAAATTTTAGGGGGGAGGGGCGCGGAAAAACCCGTTTTCGGGGTCCCGTGGGAGTGCGAAAACACTGGTTTAGGTCCGGTAGAGGTCATTTTTGGTACCAAATTTGGGTGGGAAAATTTTTGTTTTCGGACTTTGAAAATTTGAAATTTTGGTGTTTTTCGTTGATTAAAAAAAGTAAAAATCGCTTACAGTAGAAACATTTTGGCGTTTTCGGTTTGAAAAAAAAAGTAAAAATTATTAGGTCTGAAACACAGTGAGTTCCGAGGTGACCTGCGACACAAAAAAAAGTAAAAATTAAAGTCGTACACACGCCTGAAGAGGTGTGGCGGGCGAATAAAAAAAAAGTAAAAACGAAACGGTCGTAGGACACTTACCGGAATTCAGTGTGACGGGCTTTAAAAAAAAAGTAAAACCGACCCTGGCCTCCGCCCTTTACCTAGATTAACCGTTTCAGGCTTTAAAAAAAGTAAAAATATTTCATTGAAAGTAGGGCGAAAGTAGCAATTTTACGTATTTTCAGCGCAAACATCGTATTTTAACAAAAAAGTGCAAAAATATAATGGGGTGCAGCGCGAATCGACGGTCCAACAAACGGTGCCGGGAAAATTTTAGGGGGGAGGGGCGCGGGAAAACCCGTTTTCGGGGTCCCGTGGGAGTGCGAAAACACTGGTTTTGGTCCGGTAGAGGTCATTTTTGGTACCAAATTTGGGTGGGAAAATTTTTGTTTTCGGACTTTGAAAATTTGAAATTTTGGTGTTTTTCGTTGATTAAAAAAAGTAAAAATCGCTTACAGTAGAAACATTTTGGCGTTTTCGGTTTGAAAAAAAAAGTAAAAATTATTAGGTCTGAAACACAGTGAGTTCCGAGGTGACCTGCGACACAAAAAAAAGTAAAAATTAAAGTCGTACACACGCCTGAAGAGGTGTGGCGGGCGAATAAAAAAAAAGTAAAAACGAAACGGTCGTAGGACACTTACCGGAATTCAGTGTGACGGGCTTTAAAAAAAAAGTAAAACCGACCCTGGCCTCCGCCCTTTACCTAGATTAACCGTTTCAGGCTTTAAAAAAAGTAAAAATATTTCATTGAAAGTAGGGCGAAAGTAGCAATTTTACGTATTTTCAGCGCAAACATCGTATTTTAACAAAAAAGTGCAAAAATATAATGGGGTGCAGCGCGAATCGACGGTCCAACAAACGGTGCCGGGAAAATTTTAGGGGGGAGGGGCGCGGGAAAACCCGTTTTCGGGGTCCCGTGGGAGTGCGAAAACACTGGTTTTGGTCCGGTAGAGGTCATTTTTGGTACCAAATTTGGGTGGGAAAATTTTTGTTTTCGGACTTTGAAAATTTGAAATTTTGGTGTTTTTCGTTGATTAAAAAAAGTAAAAATCGCTTACAGTAGAAACATTTTGGCGTTTTCGGTTTGAAAAAAAAAGTAAAAATTATTAGGTCTGAAACACAGTGAGTTCCGAGGTGACCTGCGACACAAAAAAAAGTAAAAATTAAAGTCGTACACACGCCTGAAGAGGTGTGGCGGGCGAATAAAAAAAAAGTAAAAACGAAACGGTCGTAGGACACTTACCGGAATTCAGTGTGACGGGCTTTAAAAAAAAAGTAAAACCGACCCTGGCCTCCGCCCTTTACCTAGATTAACCGTTTCAGGCTTTAAAAAAAGTAAAAATATTTCATCGAAAGTAGGGCGAAAGTAGCAATTTTACGTATTTTCAGCGCAAACATCGTATTTTAACAAAAAAGTGCAAAAATATAATGGGGTGCAGCGCGAATCGACGGTCCAACAAACGGTGCCGGGAAAATTTTAGGGGGGAGGGGCGCGGAAAAACCCGTTTTCGGGGTCCCGTGGGAGTGCGAAAACACTGGTTTAGGTCCGGTAGAGGTCATTTTTGGTACCAAATTTGGGTGGGAAAATTTTTGTTTTCGGACTTTGAAAATTTGAAATTTTGGTGTTTTTCGTTGCTTAAAAAAAGTAAAAATCGCTTACAGTAGAAACATTTTGGCGTTTTCGGTTTGAAAAAAAAAGTAAAAATTATTAGGTCTGAAACACAGTGAGTTCCGAGGTGACCTGCGACACAAAAAAAAGTAAAAATTAAAGTCGTACACACGCCTGAAGAGGTGTGGCTGGCGACTAAAAAAAAGTAAAAACGAAACGGTCGTAGGACACTTACCGGAATTCAGTGTGACGGGCTTTAAAAAAAAAGTAAAACCGACCCTGGCCTCCGCCCTTTACCTAGATTAACCGTTTCAGGCTTTAAAAAAAGTAAAAATATTTCATCGAAAGTAGGGCGAAAGTAGCAATTTTACGTATTTTCAGCGCAAACATCGTATTTTAACAAAAAAGTGCAAAAATATAATGAGGTGCAGCGCGAATCGACGGTCCAACAAACGGTGCCGGGAAAATTTTAGGGGGGAGGGGCGCGGGAAAACCCGTTTTCGGGGTCCCGTGGGAGTGCGGAAACACTGGTTTTGGTCCGGTAGAGGTCATTTTTGGTACCAAATTTGGGTGGGAAAATTTTTGTTTTCGGACTTTGAAAATTTGAAATTTTGGTGTTTTTCGTTGATTAAAAAAAGTAAAAATCGCTTACAGTAGAAACATTTTGGCGTTTTCGGTTTGAAAAAAAAAGTAAAAATTATTAGGTCTGAAACACAGTGAGTTCCGAGGTGACCTGCGACACAAAAAAAAGTAAAAATTAAAGTCGTACACACGCCTGAAGAGGTGTGGCGGGCGAATAAAAAAAAAGTAAAAACGAAACGGTCGTAGGACACTTACCGGAATTCAGTGTGACGGGCTTTAAAAAAAAAGTAAAACCGACCCTGGCCTCCGCCCTTTACCTAGATTAACCGTTTCAGGCTTTAAAAAAAGTAAAAATATTTCATTGAAAGTAGGGCGAAAGTAGCAATTTTACGTATTTTCAGCGCAAACATCGTATTTTAACAAAAAAGTGCAAAAATATAATGGGGTGCAGCGCGAATCGACGGTCCAACAAACGGTGCCGGGAAAATTTTAGGGGGGAGGGGCGCGGGAAAACCCGTTTTCGGGGTCCCGTGGGAGTGCGAAAACACTGGTTTTGGTCCGGTAGAGGTCATTTTTGGTACCAAATTTGGGTGGGAAAATTTTTGTTTTCGGACTTTGAAAATTTGAAATTTTGGTGTTTTTCGTTGATTAAAAAAAGTAAAAATCGCTTACAGTAGAAACATTTTGGCGTTTTCGGTTTGAAAAAAAAAGTAAAAATTATTAGGTCTGAAACACAGTGAGTTCCGAGGTGACCTGCGACACAAAAAAAAGTAAAAATTAAAGTCGTACACACGCCTGAAGAGGTGTGGCGGGCGAATAAAAAAAAAGTAAAAACGAAACGGTCGTAGGACACTTACCGGAATTCAGTGTGACGGGCTTTAAAAAAAAAGTAAAACCGACCCTGGCCTCCGCCCTTTACCTAGATTAACCGTTTCAGGCTTTAAAAAAAGTAAAAATATTTCATCGAAAGTAGGGCGAAAGTAGCAATTTTACGTATTTTCAGCGCAAACATCGTATTTTAACAAAAAAGTGCAAAAATATAATGGGGTGCAGCGCGAATCGACGGTCCAACAAACGGTGCCGGGAAAATTTTAGGGGGGAGGGGCGCGGAAAAACCCGTTTTCGGGGTCCCGTGGGAGTGCGAAAACACTGGTTTAGGTCCGGTAGAGGTCATTTTTGGTACCAAATTTGGGTGGGAAAATTTTTGTTTTCGGACTTTGAAAATTTGAAATTTTGGTGTTTTTCGTTGATTAAAAAAAGTAAAAATCGCTTACAGTAGAAACATTTTGGCGTTTTCGGTTTGAAAAAAAAAGTAAAAATTATTAGGTCTGAAACACAGTGAGTTCCGAGGTGACCTGCGACACAAAAAAAAGTAAAAATTAAAGTCGTACACACGCCTGAAGAGGTGTGGCGGGCGAATAAAAAAAAAGTAAAAACGAAACGGTCGTAGGACACTTACCGGAATTCAGTGTGACGGGCTTTAAAAAAAAAGTAAAACCGACCCTGGCCTCCGCCCTTTACCTAGATTAACCGTTTCAGGCTTTAAAAAAAGTAAAAATATTTCATTGAAAGTAGGGCGAAAGTAGCAATTTTACGTATTTTCAGCGCAAACATCGTATTTTAACAAAAAAGTGCAAAAATATAATGGGGTGCAGCGCGAATCGACGGTCCAACAAACGGTGCCGGGAAAATTTTAGGGGGGAGGGGCGCGGGAAAACCCGTTTTCGGGGTCCCGTGGGAGTGCGAAAACACTGGTTTTGGTCCGGTAGAGGTCATTTTTGGTACCAAATTTGGGTGGGAAAATTTTTGTTTTCGGACTTTGAAAATTTGAAATTTTGGTGTTTTTCGTTGATTAAAAAAAGTAAAAATCGCTTACAGTAGAAACATTTTGGCGTTTTCGGTTTGAAAAAAAAAGTAAAAATTATTAGGTCTGAAACACAGTGAGTTCCGAGGTGACCTGCGACACAAAAAAAAGTAAAAATTAAAGTCGTACACACGCCTGAAGAGGTGTGGCGGGCGAATAAAAAAAAAGTAAAAACGAAACGGTCGTAGGACACTTACCGGAATTCAGTGTGACGGGCTTTAAAAAAAAAGTAAAACCGACCCTGGCCTCCGCCCTTTACCTAGATTAACCGTTTCAGGCTTTAAAAAAAGTAAAAATATTTCATCGAAAGTAGGGCGAAAGTAGCAATTTTACGTATTTTCAGCGCAAACATCGTATTTTAACAAAAAAGTGCAAAAATATAATGGGGTGCAGCGCGAATCGACGGTCCAACAAACGGTGCCGGGAAAATTTTAGGGGGGAGGGGCGCGGAAAAACCCGTTTTCGGGGTCCCGTGGGAGTGCGAAAACACTGGTTTAGGTCCGGTAGAGGTCATTTTTGGTACCAAATTTGGGTGGGAAAATTTTTGTTTTCGGACTTTGAAAATTTGAAATTTTGGTGTTTTTCGTTGCTTAAAAAAAGTAAAAATCGCTTACAGTAGAAACATTTTGGCGTTTTCGATTTGAAAAAAAAAGTAAAAATTATTAGGTCTGAAACACAGTGAGTTCCGAGGTGACCTGCGACACAAAAAAAAGTAAAAATTAAAGTCGTACACACGCCTGAAGAGGTGTGGCTGGCGACTAAAAAAAAGTAAAAACGAAACGGTCGTAGGACACTTACCGGAATTCAGTGTGACGGGCTTTAAAAAAAAAGTAAAACCGACCCTGGCCTCCGCCCTTTACCTAGATTAACCGTTTCAGGCTTTAAAAAAAGTAAAAATATTTCATCGAAAGTAGGGCGAAAGTAGCAATTTTACGTATTTTCAGCGCAAACATCGTATTTTAACAAAAAAGTGCAAAAATATAATGAGGTGCAGCGCGAATCGACGGTCCAACAAACGGTGCCGGGAAAATTTTAGGGGGGAGGGGCGCGGGAAAACCCGTTTTCGGGGTCCCGTGGGAGTGCGGAAACACTGGTTTTGGTCCGGTAGAGGTCATTTTTGGTACCAAATTTGGGTGGGAAAATTTTTGTTTTCGGACTTTGAAAATTTGAAATTTTGGTGTTTTTCGTTGATTAAAAAAAGTAAAAATCGCTTACAGTAGAAACATTTTGGCGTTTTCGGTTTGAAAAAAAAAGTAAAAATTATTAGGTCTGAAACACAGTGAGTTCCGAGGTGACCTGCGACACAAAAAAAAGTAAAAATTAAAGTCGTACACACGCCTGAAGAGGTGTGGCGGGCGAATAAAAAAAAAGTAAAAACGAAACGGTCGTAGGACACTTACCGGAATTCAGTGTGACGGGCTTTAAAAAAAAAGTAAAACCGACCCTGGCCTCCGCCCTTTACCTAGATTAACCGTTTCAGGCTTTAAAAAAAGTAAAAATATTTCATTGAAAGTAGGGCGAAAGTAGCAATTTTACGTATTTTCAGCGCAAACATCGTATTTTAACAAAAAAGTGCAAAAATATAATGGGGTGCAGCGCGAATCGACGGTCCAACAAACGGTGCCGGGAAAATTTTAGGGGGGAGGGGCGCGGGAAAACCCGTTTTCGGGGTCCCGTGGGAGTGCGAAAACACTGGTTTTGGTCCGGTAGAGGTCATTTTTGGTACCAAATTTGGGTGGGAAAATTTTTGTTTTCGGACTTTGAAAATTTGAAATTTTGGTGTTTTTCGTTGATTAAAAAAAGTAAAAATCGCTTACAGTAGAAACATTTTGGCGTTTTCGGTTTGAAAAAAAAAGTAAAAATTATTAGGTCTGAAACACAGTGAGTTCCGAGGTGACCTGCGACACAAAAAAAAGTAAAAATTAAAGTCGTACACACGCCTGAAGAGGTGTGGCGGGCGAATAAAAAAAAAGTAAAAACGAAACGGTCGTAGGACACTTACCGGAATTCAGTGTGACGGGCTTTAAAAAAAAAGTAAAACCGACCCTGGCCTCCGCCCTTTACCTAGATTAACCGTTTCAGGCTTTAAAAAAAGTAAAAATATTTCATCGAAAGTAGGGCGAAAGTAGCAATTTTACGTATTTTCAGCGCAAACATCGTATTTTAACAAAAAAGTGCAAAAATATAATGGGGTGCAGCGCGAATCGACGGTCCAACAAACGGTGCCGGGAAAATTTTAGGGGGGAGGGGCGCGGAAAAACCCGTTTTCGGGGTCCCGTGGGAGTGCGAAAACACTGGTTTAGGTCCGGTAGAGGTCATTTTTGGTACCAAATTTGGGTGGGAAAATTTTTGTTTTCGGACTTTGAAAATTTGAAATTTTGGTGTTTTTCGTTGATTAAAAAAAGTAAAAATCGCTTACAGTAGAAACATTTTGGCGTTTTCGGTTTGAAAAAAAAAGTAAAAATTATTAGGTCTGAAACACAGTGAGTTCCGAGGTGACCTGCGACACAAAAAAAAGTAAAAATTAAAGTCGTACACACGCCTGAAGAGGTGTGGCGGGCGAATAAAAAAAAAGTAAAAACGAAACGGTCGTAGGACACTTACCGGAATTCAGTGTGACGGGCTTTAAAAAAAAAGTAAAACCGACCCTGGCCTCCGCCCTTTACCTAGATTAACCGTTTCAGGCTTTAAAAAAAGTAAAAATATTTCATTGAAAGTAGGGCGAAAGTAGCAATTTTACGTATTTTCAGCGCAAACATCGTATTTTAACAAAAAAGTGCAAAAATATAATGGGGTGCAGCGCGAATCGACGGTCCAACAAACGGTGCCGGGAAAATTTTAGGGGGGAGGGGCGCGGGAAAACCCGTTTTCGGGGTCCCGTGGGAGTGCGAAAACACTGGTTTTGGTCCGGTAGAGGTCATTTTTGGTACCAAATTTGGGTGGGAAAATTTTTGTTTTCGGACTTTGAAAATTTGAAATTTTGGTGTTTTTCGTTGATTAAAAAAAGTAAAAATCGCTTACAGTAGAAACATTTTGGCGTTTTCGGTTTGAAAAAAAAAGTAAAAATTATTAGGTCTGAAACACAGTGAGTTCCGAGGTGACCTGCGACACAAAAAAAAGTAAAAATTAAAGTCGTACACACGCCTGAAGAGGTGTGGCGGGCGAATAAAAAAAAAGTAAAAACGAAACGGTCGTAGGACACTTACCGGAATTCAGTGTGACGGGCTTTAAAAAAAAAGTAAAACCGACCCTGGCCTCCGCCCTTTACCTAGATTAACCGTTTCAGGCTTTAAAAAAAGTAAAAATATTTCATCGAAAGTAGGGCGAAAGTAGCAATTTTACGTATTTTCAGCGCAAACATCGTATTTTAACAAAAAAGTGCAAAAATATAATGGGGTGCAGCGCGAATCGACGGTCCAACAAACGGTGCCGGGAAAATTTTAGGGGGGAGGGGCGCGGAAAAACCCGTTTTCGGGGTCCCGTGGGAGTGCGAAAACACTGGTTTAGGTCCGGTAGAGGTCATTTTTGGTACCAAATTTGGGTGGGAAAATTTTTGTTTTCGGACTTTGAAAATTTGAAATTTTGGTGTTTTTCGTTGCTTAAAAAAAGTAAAAATCGCTTACAGTAGAAACATTTTGGCGTTTTCGATTTGAAAAAAAAAGTAAAAATTATTAGGTCTGAAACACAGTGAGTTCCGAGGTGACCTGCGACACAAAAAAAAGTAAAAATTAAAGTCGTACACACGCCTGAAGAGGTGTGGCTGGCGACTAAAAAAAAGTAAAAACGAAACGGTCGTAGGACACTTACCGGAATTCAGTGTGACGGGCTTTAAAAAAAAAGTAAAACCGACCCTGGCCTCCGCCCTTTACCTAGATTAACCGTTTCAGGCTTTAAAAAAAGTAAAAATATTTCATCGAAAGTAGGGCGAAAGTAGCAATTTTACGTATTTTCAGCGCAAACATCGTATTTTAACAAAAAAGTGCAAAAATATAATGAGGTGCAGCGCGAATCGACGGTCCAACAAACGGTGCCGGGAAAATTTTAGGGGGGAGGGGCGCGGGAAAACCCGTTTTCGGGGTCCCGTGGGAGTGCGGAAACACTGGTTTTGGTCCGGTAGAGGTCATTTTTGGTACCAAATTTGGGTGGGAAAATTTTTGTTTTCGGACTTTGAAAATTTGAAATTTTGGTGTTTTTCGTTGATTAAAAAAAGTAAAAATCGCTTACAGTAGAAACATTTTGGCGTTTTCGGTTTGAAAAAAAAAGTAAAAATTATTAGGTCTGAAACACAGTGAGTTCCGAGGTGACCTGCGACACAAAAAAAAGTAAAAATTAAAGTCGTACACACGCCTGAAGAGGTGTGGCGGGCGAATAAAAAAAAAGTAAAAACGAAACGGTCGTAGGACACTTACCGGAATTCAGTGTGACGGGCTTTAAAAAAAAAGTAAAACCGACCCTGGCCTCCGCCCTTTACCTAGATTAACCGTTTCAGGCTTTAAAAAAAGTAAAAATATTTCATCGAAAGTAGGGCGAAAGTAGCAATTTTACGTATTTTCAGCGCAAACATCGTATTTTAACAAAAAAGTGCAAAATTATAATGAGGTGCAGCGCGAATCGACGGTCCAACAAACGGTGCCGGGAAAATTTTAGGGGGGAGGGGCGCGGGAAAACCCGTTTTCGGGGTCCCGTGGGAGTGCGGAAACACTGGTTTTGGTCCGGTAGAGGTCATTTTTGGTACCAAATTTGGGTGGGAAAATTTTTGTTTTCGGACTTTGAAAATTTGAAATTTTGGTGTTTTTCGTTGATTAAAAAAAGTAAAAATCGCTTACAGTAGAAACATTTTGGCGTTTTCGGTTTGAAAAAAAAAGTAAAAATTATTAGGTCTGAAACACAGTGAGTTCCGAGGTGACCTGCGACACAAAAAAAAGTAAAAATTAAAGTCGTACACACGCCTGAAGAGGTGTGGCGGGCGAATAAAAAAAAAGTAAAAACGAAACGGTCGTAGGACACTTACCGGAATTCAGTGTGACGGGCTTTAAAAAAAAAGTAAAACCGACCCTGGCCTCCGCCCTTTACCTAGATTAACCGTTTCAGGCTTTAAAAAAAGTAAAAATATTTCATTGAAAGTAGGGCGAAAGTAGCAATTTTACGTATTTTCAGCGCAAACATCGTATTTTAACAAAAAAGTGCAAAAATATAATGGGGTGCAGCGCGAATCGACGGTCCAACAAACGGTGCCGGGAAAATTTTAGGGGGGAGGGGCGCGGGAAAACCCGTTTTCGGGGTCCCGTGGGAGTGCGAAAACACTGGTTTTGGTCCGGTAGAGGTCATTTTTGGTACCAAATTTGGGTGGGAAAATTTTTGTTTTCGGACTTTGAAAATTTGAAATTTTGGTGTTTTTCGTTGATTAAAAAAAGTAAAAATCGCTTACAGTAGAAACATTTTGGCGTTTTCGGTTTGAAAAAAAAAGTAAAAATTATTAGGTCTGAAACACAGTGAGTTCCGAGGTGACCTGCGACACAAAAAAAAGTAAAAATTAAAGTCGTACACACGCCTGAAGAGGTGTGGCGGGCGAATAAAAAAAAAGTAAAAACGAAACGGTCGTAGGACACTTACCGGAATTCAGTGTGACGGGCTTTAAAAAAAAAGTAAAACCGACCCTGGCCTCCGCCCTTTACCTAGATTAACCGTTTCAGGCTTTAAAAAAAGTAAAAATATTTCATCGAAAGTAGGGCGAAAGTAGCAATTTTACGTATTTTCAGCGCAAACATCGTATTTTAACAAAAAAGTGCAAAAATATAATGGGGTGCAGCGCGAATCGACGGTCCAACAAACGGTGCCGGGAAAATTTTAGGGGGGAGGGGCGCGGAAAAACCCGTTTTCGGGGTCCCGTGGGAGTGCGAAAACACTGGTTTAGGTCCGGTAGAGGTCATTTTTGGTACCAAATTTGGGTGGGAAAATTTTTGTTTTCGGACTTTGAAAATTTGAAATTTTGGTGTTTTTCGTTGCTTAAAAAAAGTAAAAATCGCTTACAGTAGAAACATTTTGGCGTTTTCGATTTGAAAAAAAAAGTAAAAATTATTAGGTCTGAAACACAGTGAGTTCCGAGGTGACCTGCGACACAAAAAAAAGTAAAAATTAAAGTCGTACACACGCCTGAAGAGGTGTGGCTGGCGACTAAAAAAAAGTAAAAACGAAACGGTCGTAGGACACTTACCGGAATTCAGTGTGACGGGCTTTAAAAAAAAAGTAAAACCGACCCTGGCCTCCGCCCTTTACCTAGATTAACCGTTTCAGGCTTTAAAAAAAGTAAAAATATTTCATCGAAAGTAGGGCGAAAGTAGCAATTTTACGTATTTTCAGCGCAAACATCGTATTTTAACAAAAAAGTGCAAAAATATAATGAGGTGCAGCGCGAATCGACGGTCCAACAAACGGTGCCGGGAAAATTTTAGGGGGGAGGGGCGCGGGAAAACCCGTTTTCGGGGTCCCGTGGGAGTGCGGAAACACTGGTTTTGGTCCGGTAGAGGTCATTTTTGGTACCAAATTTGGGTGGGAAAATTTTTGTTTTCGGACTTTGAAAATTTGAAATTTTGGTGTTTTTCGTTGATTAAAAAAAGTAAAAATCGCTTACAGTAGAAACATTTTGGCGTTTTCGGTTTGAAAAAAAAAGTAAAAATTATTAGGTCTGAAACACAGTGAGTTCCGAGGTGACCTGCGACACAAAAAAAAGTAAAAATTAAAGTCGTACACACGCCTGAAGAGGTGTGGCGGGCGAATAAAAAAAAAGTAAAAACGAAACGGTCGTAGGACACTTACCGGAATTCAGTGTGACGGGCTTTAAAAAAAAAGTAAAACCGACCCTGGCCTCCGCCCTTTACCTAGATTAACCGTTTCAGGCTTTAAAAAAAGTAAAAATATTTCATCGAAAGTAGGGCGAAAGTAGCAATTTTACGTATTTTCAGCGCAAACATCGTATTTTAACAAAAAAGTGCAAAAATATAATGAGGTGCAGCGCGAATCGACGGTCCAACAAACGGTGCCGGGAAAATTTTAGGGGGGAGGGGCGCGGGAAAACCCGTTTTCGGGGTCCCGTGGGAGTGCGGAAACACTGGTTTTGGTCCGGTAGAGGTCATTTTTGGTACCAAATTTGGGTGGGAAAATTTTTGTTTTCGGACTTTGAAAATTTGAAATTTTGGTGTTTTTCGTTGATTAAAAAAAGTAAAAATCGCTTACAGTAGAAACATTTTGGCGTTTTCGGTTTGAAAAAAAAAGTAAAAATTATTAGGTCTGAAACACAGTGAGTTCCGAGGTGACCTGCGACACAAAAAAAAGTAAAAATTAAAGTCGTACACACGCCTGAAGAGGTGTGGCGGGCGAATAAAAAAAAAGTAAAAACGAAACGGTCGTAGGACACTTACCGGAATTCAGTGTGACGGGCTTTAAAAAAAAAGTAAAACCGACCCTGGCCTCCGCCCTTTACCTAGATTAACCGTTTCAGGCTTTAAAAAAAGTAAAAATATTTCATTGAAAGTAGGGCGAAAGTAGCAATTTTACGTATTTTCAGCGCAAACATCGTATTTTAACAAAAAAGTGCAAAAATATAATGGGGTGCAGCGCGAATCGACGGTCCAACAAACGGTGCCGGGAAAATTTTAGGGGGGAGGGGCGCGGGAAAACCCGTTTTCGGGGTCCCGTGGGAGTGCGAAAACACTGGTTTTGGTCCGGTAGAGGTCATTTTTGGTACCAAATTTGGGTGGGAAAATTTTTGTTTTCGGACTTTGAAAATTTGAAATTTTGGTGTTTTTCGTTGATTAAAAAAAGTAAAAATCGCTTACAGTAGAAACATTTTGGCGTTTTCGGTTTGAAAAAAAAAGTAAAAATTATTAGGTCTGAAACACAGTGAGTTCCGAGGTGACCTGCGACACAAAAAAAAGTAAAAATTAAAGTCGTACACACGCCTGAAGAGGTGTGGCGGGCGAATAAAAAAAAAGTAAAAACGAAACGGTCGTAGGACACTTACCGGAATTCAGTGTGACGGGCTTTAAAAAAAAAGTAAAACCGACCCTGGCCTCCGCCCTTTACCTAGATTAACCGTTTCAGGCTTTAAAAAAAGTAAAAATATTTCATTGAAAGTAGGGCGAAAGTAGCAATTTTACGTATTTTCAGCGCAAACATCGTATTTTAACAAAAAAGTGCAAAAATATAATGGGGTGCAGCGCGAATCGACGGTCCAACAAACGGTGCCGGGAAAATTTTAGGGGGGAGGGGCGCGGGAAAACCCGTTTTCGGGGTCCCGTGGGAGTGCGAAAACACTGGTTTTGGTCCGGTAGAGGTCATTTTTGGTACCAAATTTGGGTGGGAAAATTTTTGTTTTCGGACTTTGAAAATTTGAAATTTTGGTGTTTTTCGTTGATTAAAAAAAGTAAAAATCGCTTACAGTAGAAACATTTTGGCGTTTTCGGTTTGAAAAAAAAAGTAAAAATTATTAGGTC